>NC_056740.1:74603031-74885531 GCF_019279795.1 Protopterus annectens | reverse complement strand
GCACATGTGAAGTGTCAGTGTCATAATGAATAAGGCACTAGTAAGCAGGGGTAAGCAAAAATAAGCAGTAGTAAGCGTGTTTAAGTGCATTTGTGCGGGGTAAGCATTGCCTACACAGATTAAGCAACGTAGAAGCTAACTGAATGTAAGAAACTGTAACCAGAATTTAGCAGCGCTTACCGCCACTCAAGCCCACTCACAACTGCTTTAAAGTGCCTTAATCACTCTGGATCCAATGGCCCATGTTCTGCTCAGCAACAAAATAAACTGCCTATGCAAGGCTCAAACTCAGGACCCTGTACACTATAGCCACAGTAGTTAACTACCAGGCCATCATAGCAATAGATATGAATGAGGTATCAGCAAACTAATCCTCACCACAGGAAAGTCAAACCAAACATGTGAACTGAATCTATGTACAGTGAGATGTTGGATAACCTGCCACAGAACATAAATATATGAACTGGAGTACTGCAGTAAGCATAGATCTGAGGTGTGATTGTAATAAAGTGTAGAATTCCCCAGGTCCCCATACAGTGTATGTGCACATGAATCACGGATACCAGACACATATATAACCTGTAATGAAGAATAAATCATTGCCAAATGGCAAATATAGTGCTAATTAACTATTAAGCAATGCTAACCGCAGCACAGCTCAAGTTAAGAAGTGTAAGCAATGTGTAGCAGAGCCAATTCAATCTGCCTAGTGGTATACCTCTTTAAGCAGTGCCAACCTTATGTAAGCAGGTGTGCCCATAGCTTAGCCTTTTCAAAGCTGGCCAATCACGGGAAAGTGTGGGAAAATGGCTGTATTTAAACCCCACAGGCAGGAATACTTCTCATAACTGGTTGTAGCTTCCTACTGCAGGCAGAATGGCTGGTGTGGGTGAAGACTCGATTTAGAGTGCAGCGCTGGGGCATCCAGGAGTCAGAAATCATGGTATGGCTCCTGGTAAAACACCATGATCAGAGACTACTGCATTGCCAGTACCAGGGCTCCCAGTATAAAATGGAGGCCTGGGACAGTCTCACCTGTGACCTCACCAGTGCCACAGGTATCCCCAGGACTGGTGAGCAGGTCAGGCAACACCATGCTGACCTGAAGCGGCGGAAGGGGGGATGTACTGGAACAGTGGATCAAGGAGCCTCAGCAGATGCCCAATGCCCCAGGACTGAGTAAGTACTCATTCTACTAAGTAGTAAATAATTGCCTAGCTTGTGTATACTATCGATAGGTTTGGCTAAATATCACTGCATTTCTCTGACAGCTGCAGATGAGCGGGCTGCAAACCAGCAAGCCTATGATGCTAAGCTCTACAAAGGCTGCGTCGTGAGGCAGGTATGTAATCAGTCTGCATGTACTGTCATAACAAATAAATATAAGAGCCTTAGAAAGTTTTGTACCAGTAGAAATAAATTTGTAATAGTCTGTGAATAAAGGTATAACCCCTGGAGTGTTTCTGTTTACTCTTCTCTCATATGTTGGCGATCTGTTCCAAACTATAAATAGTACTGTTGTATCTTAAGCTGTGTCACCCACACCGTGGTATGCAGATAAAATGGGCATGAAGTCTTGCATAACAATGTTGGAAGTGCCAAGAGGTCAGTTATATTGTACAATTTAGGGAGACATAGATAGAAAACAGTCGAAAGCTATACATCATTTCCCTGATAGTGCAGTGTACTGTGATGTCAGCTATTATATTTTGTCACACACAGCAGGGGTTTGAATCCTGGGAGTGCTACTAAGTTGTATGCATAATCATACCCCACAACTGTACAGCTTTTGATACAATGTTCAGATAGAAAGCTGTATGCATAATTACACCTAACTGTACAGAATTTGCTAGAATGTTCAAATTGAAAGTTGTATGCATATTCATACCCAACAACTGTTCCAATCTGTCCAGCATGTCCAGATAAATGGCCCTTATCACCAGCTTGGTACCCTGTTCCCCTGAAAATCCAGTGTGATGTTCCAAGAATTGTAGGCAGCTGTCAATCACATATAACTGATATTCAAACGTGTACATAGTTAGAGATTGCATATGGAGATAAACCTGTCATTCTAGCACCTCACCCAAAGTGTATGACAGCAATTCTCAACATATGTTGCATTAACACCTGCAGCCTGTCATGCCTGTATGTAAGACACAGGTCATGTATATAATAATATATAAACATACCAGTGTACAATATAAGGCCATTGTGTAGTGTAATAATACATGTAAGGGAAAGACCACTGCAGTGACTAAAAATGTTGTGAAAACTACAAGGATATATTAGTTGTTAATTGAACTCTCTCTCTCACTCCTACCATATGTGCATAATAACCCAATGACACTCCTCAATTGGTATGTGTACACTCCAACCATTTGTTGGGACATATGTCCTAATGGTTTATAAATATTCACATTTGTTTCTATGCATGTGCCATGTGAAAATACACCCATATTGGTGGCCTGTTGCCATCAATGAAACCTGCATGCTCCTGTAATGGCCACTGTTGTTCCATATATGCATGTGATATGCTTGCTCTGCAACTGTGTTAATTCTGGTGTGTCGGGTTAATGGGAATACCTGTACATGCTGTTATAAATAATCCTGAATGCTGTTGACTGTTACTAACCCATATCTGTCATAAACCTGTGACAACACAGCTTGTATAGGAAGGCTGGTTCCAGCGGACCCACCTGTCCCACCTCAGCTGGCCATGCCACCAGACACCAGCACATCTGGGGCCCAGCCTGGGACCCCCTCCTCTGTGGGCCCTGTGCCATCTTCGGGTGGAACCGCTGCAGGGGATGGGGCTCACCCCCCCTGGAGTGGGTGCAGAGAGGAACCTGTTACTCGTCAACAGGTCCGGTCCATGGTACGTAAGGAGCTCAATCTGAAGTATTGAGAGCGGCTACACCAGATTGAGTAACGAGTGGCACTATTAGAGGGTGAGCCTGCCCCTCTTACACAGTCCCCAGCACAGCCACCTTTGGGGCCGTGAAGGTGCAGTGGTGACTGCCCATGGATGGGGACCTCAGTCCCACTGTTTCCAGTTGGGGACTCATGGACTTGCGACTTCCAAACACCCCTCCTTGTCCAAGGTGTTTACCCCCCACATGTGTCATATACCGGCCCTGTATGCATCTTGTGTGTCTTGTCTGTTAACCTACCCATACCTCCCCAAATATACCTACTACACCTCCCCAACATCCCACTCTCACCTGAAAAAAAGAAAAAAAAGGGCAATCTGTTCCCACAAAAAATCTCGCCCCATACATAGCTGTCCATTTCACACAAGTGTCCACTGGACACATTTAATCTGATCTAATTGGCATCACAATGAATATATGTTGTTCTCACCCCTCATCCAGGGGTTTGAGGGTCCAAATGTACCTGCACATATAGTGTATATGCACAGCTGTTGCTGTAGAAGAAATGGGCAGCTATGGACCTTTCCTATATCCTTCCTGCACATGCCTAGCTATTTTCCCTACTGTCTTTCCCTCTTTGTGCCCCATTTTTCACCATTTTCCTATCAACCCCCTTTTCTTTTCTTTTAAAGGAATTAGCGTGGGGTAAGTGGCAGTAAGCACTTTTAAGCAGCTGTAAGCGGGTTTGCACAGGGGTAAGCTATGCCTACACAGGTTGAGAAATCTGAAGCTAACTGACTGTAAGAAAACATAAGCAGAGGTCGGCAGTGCTTATCGTCATGCAAACTCACGCAAACCAGCTTACAACTGCTTAAAAGTGCCTTAATCACTCTGTAGCCAACACCCCATGTTCTGCCCAGCAACAAAATAAGCAGCCTCTGCTAGTATCAAACCCAGGACCCTGCACACCATAGCCAAAGTGATTTACCACTGAGCCATCTCAGATATACATACCCTTGATGTATTCACAAACATATCATCCAGCCCAGTCATTCAGCAGTACAGAGAATGTATTCCAACATGTAGATGTATGTGTGTGAGTGAATATATTAATGTCTAAACAGGTACAACATATACATATATGTAGATATATATATATATATATGTATATATATATATATATATATATATATATATATATATATATATATACACATATATATATATACACATATATATATATATATATATATATATATATACACACACACACACACATATATATATATATATATATATATATAAATATTTATGAACATATACACATGCAAATGCCTACATCAATAGATATATATGTCCACATCTACATGTCTAAACATATACGGCAGGTTATTTTTATATATATCTATATATATATATATATATATATATATATATATATATATATATATATATATATATATATATATATATATATATATATATATATATGTCAGCAGATATATATATAGATACATAGGTATATACGGACATACATCTGCAGATAATAGGGAAATAAAAAACATATATGTCCTCATGCAACGTTAATGGGTTTGAGAGGCCCCACACAATGTACGTCTGGTACGATTAGATATACCCCCCAGCCAATCATGACTCCCCTGTAATACAGTACCAAGTGTTGTAGATCCCATAACCAGGACCAGACATGACATGGCCATCACTAGGATACATATACACAGACACATATATGCAGATACAGGTATATATATATATATATATATATATATATATATATATATATATATATAGCTATACATATATATATATATATATATATATATATATTTATATATATATATATATATATATATATATAGATATACATGTTACTACACATGCACACACAGAGATTTGTACAGTAATATACATATGTAGTACATGCACACAATATGGAGCAGACAGTATTCCTACAGTCACCACCTTAACAACTGGAAACTGTATGAGCCACCCATACGAATGACATTCATAGCGTGCAACATATACCCACAAAGATATCAAAGGGTATAACACCACACACATCTGTGCATGAATGAATGTGAAAGCTTTATGTGTGTACTATGACAGTTGTATATGCCATGTTATATAGCTGTTTAGACACTGACATCCATATGAACAGTGTAATGCAACTGTGAAACAGTTATACTAAGACAGTAGTCTGGAAAGGTTGACATATGTTGCTGTCCAGGCCGAGGCCTTCAAGTAGTACATCAGTAATGACAGACTGGACCACAGCATACCAGACAATCAACAGTACGTAATGCAGACGTATAGGTCAGCAGCCTCTATCTACACTCTGTACAAAATCCTTAGGGGGTACAGACCCCAGATGACATAATGGGATGTATCTGTTACATAACAAGGCATACCTGACACAATCACACTGACAAACAGAACATCCCATATGGCAGGAGGCAGTTGGCCTGCATTTACCCAAGGTGGATCGTATGGTAAAGTACATCCAGATACCATAAGGCAGCTTATCCCAGATACCCACACATGTTGTAACAGCCTAGGTTTGTCATGGTGCACCCCCCTACACTCACTAATACTGGGCTATATACCACTGTTATATACACTGGCCTCTGGAGTGCATTAGGGAACACATGTATTGTGTAGGTGAAACCCACACATATATGGCCCCAACCCCCCAGTATGTGTGGGGGACACAACAGCAGTGGAGTGATGGTAGGAATGACAGCATGACATACACACAGCCCACTACATACAACCCCTGACAGCATGTCATATGTGCAAAGCCCAATATGTAGGTGGAGGACAAAGGCTGGAACACAGGCACATATGTGTAAAACTGTTGTCATACAGTAAGCAAGATATGTATATGTGTACATATCTATATGGATATATGTATACTTATATATACATATATGTTCACCATATGTCTTGCACATGGAGTGGAGCCCTACCTCAGCCCCAACAGTCCCAACCTCTCAGTGCAAGGGGATGTCACGTATGTAGTGCAGGTATATTTGTAGACTATTGCTACTGTAATTGGAAATGTCTTCACAGAAATAGTGTGTATGGGAGGCCACATCTGCTGTTAACATGTGTGCCATTCGCTACTTACAGACATCCAAAGGTCATCATAGTACAGTACCATTGCTAGCACAGTAACACCCCTAGGGACTACAGCTGCGATATGGTCAATATATGTGTACAGTCTGACACACTCAGGTCATTCCAGGGGTATACACAGAACTCCTTCATGCAAGACATGTGGACCAGGCCTGTCAATGTGGATGTTAACAACCATGTAGATGGGTATAACACGTACATACTGGTATACATTTGCCCCTATAGGTTATGCATTCATACACCCCTGTCTATCCTGACACTTAATAACCACTGGTACAGAGGTGCCATGGCCACATACTATCCACTAGTTACTGACATACATCTGAACAGCATCCCACTGCGTTGTCTGACATACATGACTGTTAAGATGGCCAGGCAGCAGTACATCTGGCAAGTATCTGGACATGACATCTCACTGGATAAGTACAGTAATCTGCTAGGCATGTAACAAAGCATGATGCAGGCTACAGGCAGACTGACTCAACACTGGGCTACATCTCCTATGTGGGAATACACATGTACCTGCATAGATAGCAGGCTCTACGGGCCCTTCAACACCATCCCCCAGTCTGGAAACATAGATTAACTTACTAATCCGGCCATACATCCCTATGCCACTCGATGATTTGCCACATGACTTACTGACAGAATACAAACTGTAGGTGTAACTGACTCCAAATCCATCCCTAGACACGTGACAAGTGGAGTACTTCAGGGTTCAGTCCTGGGACAACTGTTGTTTGGCATCTACATCTCTGAAGTACAGGCCAACAGTACGGGACTCTGACTAACAAAGGTAACAAATGACTGCAAAATGGAAGTCATTATGAGCCTGACTGTACTGCATGATATGTTACTGATACCAGCCTGACATCATACAGGTGGGATGGGGTACTGTTAACATCTTGTGCCTTTGCTGTGTAATGTCCTGGTTATGAGATCTGCAACAGTTGGTCATGTATTGCAGGGCAGAGGTGTTTGTCTGTGGGGGGGGGGGGATACCTATTCGTGCATGACGTATGTTGTTTGTGCCTGTCAACTCCATTAATGGTGCATGTGGATATATATGTTTCTGCTATGTTCCTACTTTATCTACAGATGTATGGCTGTATATACCTATATTGATATAAATATCTGCTTACATATATATACATACATATATATATATATATACACACACACACACACACACACATATATCAATATGTTGCATCTGTTCAGACATTAATATATTTTCACACACATATACATCTACATGTTGGAATACATTCTCTGTATTGTTGAATGACTGAGCTGGATGTTATGATCATGAATACAGCAGGGATATGTATATCTGAGATGGCTTAGAGATAAATCACTTTGGCTATGGTTTGCATGGTACTGGGTTCTAGCCGAGCAGAGGTTGTTTATTTTGTTGCTAGGCAGAACAAGGGCCGATGCATACAGAGTGATTAAGGCACTTTAAAGCAGTTGTACGTGGGTTTGCGCGGAGGTAAGCACTGCTAAAGTCTGGTTACAGTTTCTTATACTCAGCTGCTGAATTACTTAACCTGTGTGGGCATTGCTTAGCTCCACGCAAACCCGCTCAAACTTGCTTACAACTGCTTAAGAGTGCCTCAGTCACTCTGTAGCCAACATTCCTTGTTCTGCTCAGCAACAAAATAAACTGCCTCTCCAAGACTTGAACCCAGGACCCTGCACTCCATACACAAAGTGATTTACCACTAAACCATGGCAGATATACATAACCTGAAGTTTTCAGAAACATATCCTGCAGCACAATCAGTCAACAGTACAGGAAATGTATTATTATCACACCACATAACCTGTTAATGCAAGAAGTCTAGACAAAGTATACCACACTGTGGGTACAAATAGGGATATATGTCAACTAATGCTCTGTTACACTTAAAATGTTGCTAGTTACAGTTATATGTATTAGAACACATATGTAGAAGGAGATGAAGTCTGAAACACAAAAGTGTTGCCACTAGTTACTGACTTCAGTGCTGCGATCATCTATGACAATTGCCAAGTGAATGAGGAACAGGCCAAAATATGAGCCGAACATGCATGGACATATGGACAGATATATATATCTGTAAATGTAGACAGATAGACAGCTATATGTATATATATATATATATATATATATATATATATATATATATATTAATGTATGACTGAGAAATAATCATATAACAGCAATTCTATATAGATACATATGTTCATATATGTATATATATATATATATATATATATATATACATACACACACACACACACACACATATATATATATATATATATATATATATATATACATATATAGCCATATGAGATATATATAGGTACATACACATATACACACAAAAGGTATCAGTAGCCATACATATGTAGAAGTAGTGTGGAACTACTGGGTGCAAAGTATATCCCTCAGCCACAAGCTCTTCAACTCGCACCTTTGAAATGTGTAGTGTGGCAACCATTCCCACAAATGAGAATACTGACATTAAACATATACCCACCCACAATTCAAAGGACATGACTCGACACACAGGTACGCATACATAGATAACCTTTATTCCTGTACTATACAATAATATATGCCCATACTGACACCACATAAGGTTTGAAATATGTAATCAGTCATGAATGCAAGTCCCACGCAAAACATTAGATGCAAGCAATGTGTATATACATCATACTATGCTGCCCAGGCCAAGGCCTTCAATTAGTACAACAGTAGGAACAGGATTTGCCTTCAGGATACGTAACAATCAACAATTACAGATGTAGTTCAGCAGGCTCCAATTACACCCTGTAGTCAAGCCCTAGGGGAAAAGTAGCACTTGTGTTAATGTCACAGTATCTTGTACATAACATTGCTTAACCTAACACCTCACTATCACACTGAATGACCCTCTTCTTAACAGTTATATCACTGAAAAGGTGCCATAGCCTAGGTTAATGGCATAGAACCCCCCCCATAAAAGGCTGTACAAGGGCAAGGAACACTGTGTACCACACACTTACCTCAGGAATGTACAAGGGCACATATGTGTTCTCCAGCTGTTGCCCCCACATACATGGACATGGCCCAACAGTTGGTGTGGGAGTCCATAACATGACTGGGATGATAGCAGTAATGCTAGCGGTAAATAATGATAGGCCATTACCTAACAACCATTCCTGTATCACAGCAGGACAAAGACTGGCATATATGTGGAGGACAGAGGCAGGAACATAGGGCCATATTTGCATTATTGCTGTTACACACCCTGGAAATTGCTAGTGTTACAGGATTCATTGCAGCATACCCTTATGCAGGGATACGACATTGAAATACAAATGGATGTAGCCATGTACTGATAGCACTCAACAGACAGAATGCCACAGATATATTTGGGACAATACCTGTGTGGTGCACAGACAAAACCTAACAGCCAATCCCCCTGGTGTCATATGGATAGGCCCACAGTTGAGAGCTATGCAGACAGACAACATTCCATGAAAAAGTACCATGTACACAGAAATCCTGTAAGAACAGCAAGATACATTGCATACAACAACACTGCTCATGCTGTCTGTAGGTCTGGAACCTTACCCAAATGAGGATTTGGCCTGTGTCTGCAGGTTCTGCTGTAAGAGGTATTGCTATCTGATGTCTGTAACACTGATGTCCACACACAGGAAGGATGTCATCTATACTGTAAAGGTGAAGGGACAATGCCCACAGAAGGCAGCAATTTATAGTACAGGGTTGCCATGACAGTGGTTATCTGAAGAACTACACAGAAGGCTGCATGCAATTAGCAGCTGGTGGACACTGACTGGTGCAGAGGCCACCACCTGATCATGTGCAATACCAACAAAAGCATTCTGCAATCTAGTCAAACCAGCCCAATCACTCTACTGAAGAGACTGAGAGAGAGAGAGAGAGAGA
This sequence comes from Protopterus annectens, assembly GCF_019279795.1. Lineage (NCBI taxonomy): Eukaryota > Metazoa > Chordata > Ceratodontiformes > Protopteridae > Protopterus > Protopterus annectens. The sequence continues at coordinate 74,875,562 of NC_056740.1, read as the reverse complement.
GCGAGAGAAAAACTTCAAGAAAGTTCACAAAGCTCATGATTGTGTTACGGCAGAAACAACATGACAGGTATGTGAAACAGATATGCATTTACTGGCATGTAGTATATGGCATAGAATAATAGGATGTACACTGTGAAAGGATGTATATGTGCCATCAGTTCTTGTTCCTATAATGATGTTGTGCTCAACAACTGCACTGGACAGTAGTATCAGTCTCTGTGGGTAGTGGGACATAACTGTCAAATGTGCAGACCAGCAGTGAATGGCAAAGATGTGACCCATGATATCTGTGTTCTGTAAATTACTGTGGCCAACGGCTGGTGGAGGTATTAATACCGTCATGATAGACACATGGGTGAGAGACCACACCACCTGTCGGACAGTCATGTTAAAGTGTAGCATAGCATGCCCAACTGCCATAGCAGTATAATATGCTTATCTAAAGTTTGTCACCATATATACCCCCGTAATGTTAGTCTGTGTTCACATGTGACACCTGTCTGTGTTGCAGCAAGGCAGAACAGTTCAGCTGTGAAGTAAAGAGGGTACATGAGTGTGGTCCAGATGTTCATATGCACCCCACATACAGATACATATATGTGTGATACATATTCACAGCTATGTATGTGTGCAGAACCTCGGGCAGTTATTCATTTATATAGGTGTATAAACAACACAAAATGATATCTACACATATATGCAGATATGTATATATACACACACACACACACACACACACACACACACACACATATATATGTGTGTGTGTGTATGTATACACAGATATATATATATATATATATATATATATATATATATATATGTGTGTGTGTGTGTGTGTGTGTGTGTGTGTGTGTGTGTATGTTGACATATATATATATATATATATATGTATAGATATATAATATATATATATATATATATATATATATATATATATATACATGTCAATACATTTTCCCTGCCATGACATGTGTGAGAGAACATCACACATCAATACAGAACATACCTACACACCAGTATATGGCTGCAAGATGGAGTGTGGAGTGAGGTGTGTAACCCATGCTGGGAACACATTGCAACTGTATGGGATGGTGGGATATATATGTTTGTGAAGGGTATTAGGCACATATTGGTATGTAGGTCTGATTGGGTGGCAAACAAGACAGCATACAAGGCTGGTATATGACACGTGGTGGTTAAACACTGTGGACGAGTAGTTACATTTGGAATGTAGAGGCCATTGAGCCCCCACATGGGAAAAAAAGGGAACATGGTGCCCACCCATGGACAGTCATGACAGCATCTACATGGACATAAAGGTACTGGGCTGTGTGCTGGGCAGGAGGGACATGCATGTTGAACCTTGTGTATGTATACTGCATGCCTCCAGGTGATGTAGCACAAACCCCATGTCACTGTGGACCTTCCTATGCCCAATACCCGTGACCTACCTGGGTGATAGACATGTGTGTGTGTGCTCCATGGGGGGACACATCATCCCTGAGGTTTTTCCACATGAAAGTAGTGATGGAACAGTAGATAATGAGGTTCCATGGTGGGCCACGGATGTGATGTGGAATGGTAACATGTGCACATTAGGTTGAAGTGGTGTTCCTGCTGGCAAATAACCCCTACACATACTGGTTTGTAACTGTCATGGAACATATGTGGGCAGTAATAGTCCACACAATCCCAGAACATGTCCAACAGCATGCATATATATCCCCAATACTACTGAATAACAGATGTGTAGCAATCACATAGCAGGCCTACTGCATGCATATATGGAAACATAGATGCAGTGACAATGGCATGCAGGTGAAATACCCTGTAACAGCCCCACAACTCTAGTGTCCCCACAGGGAGCATATCTATAACTACATAGCAGAAAGTGTTGTACAATACAATATATGGCCCAATGGTACACATACCAGACACATACCACTAGCATAGTGTGAACATTATGTTGGAGCTGATATGGTGGTGGGAGACTGATATGTGTATTGTATTATGGTAAACTTGACATATGAGTTGCTCAGACATATTTCCATCATTATGTGTTTCAGGGAGTATGTCACACCCGAGAAACCCCACATACAGTGTCGCTGAGGAGGAGATCATCATCACTAGCATCATCCACAACTATCAACTGCTCTTCTCATGGACAAGCATGGACCAGCAGGAGAGAACAGCCATGTGGACTGATGTGGTCTGCAGGGTGAATGAGGTGGGGTTGCACAGCCAAACTTTTGAGCAGGTCTGCCACCATTGTAGTGACCTGCTCCAGCAAGTATGATGTCGTGCCGCTGCCGTGTGGGGTGACCATCTTGCAACAGGGGGGGCCATAACATCCATCCCCCTCACCAGAGTAGAAGAGCTGCTCATCAGCCTGGTAGCACCTGTCTGCCCGCAAGAGCTCCAGACCTATATGGTCATGGAGGTGGGTGCTACTCACATGCCACACATTGAGCATTCAGGTAAGGTTCCACGGCATATCAGTAGACTACTGTAGTGTATGCATCTGTACAGGTAGACCATGCATGTGTGAGATGTGGAGTATGTTGCTATGTAGTACCGATAAGCAGTAATGCATAAACTGTAGTACTGTGGACTTCAGCTGTTGTTGTACTGTAATATTGCAGCCACCCTGTAGCAATGCCACAGCTGTGGCCACTGACATCAACTCTATCCCATGTCAATGTAGGTACCTCTGGGATACCAGCAAGGCAGTGGCCGGATGCTGGTGAGTATGGTTTAAGGTTATGCTTGGCAATTCACTGTGCATGTCATAGCTAAGGTGTAGGCCTTGTACACATCTAACACACCTACCCATAATGCATGCTGTACATGTGCACTGACACAGCACACACCTCACTAATGGGATTACCAGCCTCAAACACATGCAATACACAGTCCATCTCAGGCAACTGTGGCTACACTCCAGTGCACATTGCCCAGGCACAGGTGACATCTGCCCAACATACACAGCTATGTAATATACAGAGCAGTTGAACATCCTACATATAATGACATCCCACTCCCTCTGTTAACACATGCTCCAGAGTCCTAAACCTAATCAACACATTACACAGAACATACTGGAGGGATAGGGCCCTGTCCTGGGGAATCACCACACTCTGGAATGGACTACCCATACATGTCAGGCAATGCTACTCATTGGCCCTCTTGACAGAAACACTTGGCAATTGGATGGGGAATGGGGAATACACCCTGAGTAGCATTTGTGTGCCACAGCCTGACAGGGGCACAGGGGAATAACATTAGTGGGTGGTGCATGGCAGGGAACCCCTGTGGCTAGGCTTATGTAGGCCACAGGACCAATCAACCAGTACTCACCTATGAACCTATGTGTACCATAGGCAACATCAGCCAGGGCCCAATCATGGTCAATAATGGTCTCTACACTCACCATAGGTACAGTGCAATGTCTGTGTCGTTGGTCTGATGGTAATCTACCACTCATACATGCACCACTGATGATGACTTATGTGAATACACATCAAGCAGTCACTAAACACATGTCCACACATGATCCAGGAACACACAGAGGCTGTGAGCAGCAGCGGAAACACACCTGACACACAGAAACACACCCTTTAATGGTGTGTACACCCATGATGTATGGTGCACAATACATGCCAGGGTGCTAAACAGATGCACAACAATGCTGTGGACATGGGTGCAGTGGGTTCCAGGGGGAGGGCCATCACCTACAAACAGAAGCCATGCATCACAGCCATGTATAATGTTGGTAACTGGGATTGACTACAGTTGCACTGCATGCTGTTCAGCCCCACATGTCCTGCATGCTGACATGTGTGTAATTACAGGTATGTGTGTGATACTGTACTGCACCATTGTCTGCTATTGTGTGTGTTATGGGGTTGTGGGAGCTGTCTGTAGGTGCTGTCTGGTGTAGTGTATGGGTTGCCATGTATGTCAACTGCATGTGTGCATGTCTGTGTGTGTGGCCATGTCTGCACATGTGTGTGTGTGTGTGTGTGTATTTACTGTTTAGTGGTGTTGTACAGGTCTTACAGTCTGTTCCCTGTTTTCCCCTCACAGGTGGCGAGGTGGGGCTGGGTCCCCCCCGCAGGGAATCTGATGTCACTGATACAGACAATGACCATGAAGATAGGTGTGTTGAGGCACAGGAAGGGTCATCAGGGGCTGTAGCTAGGCCACCAATTGACAACCCAAACGTATCCACACCATCCACGCACACAGTCACACTGTCTATACACAACTCATCACCATTGACCCTAGCTGAGGGACAGCCTACTGTTGGCATGGGCCAGGACAGTGTGGCATCTATGGCACATGTGTCAGGACACAGCAGCTATAGCCAGACATCTGTCAGGGTATCACATAGGCAGATGTGCAGGGGTGCTCGTAGGAGCACTGCTGGTCATCATGCACCTGGCAGATGTGCAACATCTATTTCAACCACACGCATGTTCCATACTGCCATGGAGGCACAGGCACGAATGGAACGGTACACCAGGCAGGGTCTAAGGGTGCAGAGGGCTCATCACACCTCTGTAACTGACAGCATCCATGACCTAGCAGGTGCCATCCGTAATTACACCGAGGTCATGGATAGATGGTGGGGTGAGACATTGGAACTCATTCAAAATGTCATGTCCATGTGTCAGGACAGGGCGGGATGGATGTGATGGTCATGTGGATGTATGCCAGCAACACCAACAGCTGGAGGTCACTGTGGACATCCAAACAGTCACAGCCGCTCCCATAGTGGCAGTACCAGCACCAGCACTGTGGGGGGGGACTGGCCACAACTGTCAGAGCAGACCACGTGCACATGGCCCTGGCCAGTCCCAGGAGGGACCTGGATCCAGTGGATGTTTGTCAAACTTGGGGGATAGTACTCGGTCTGGCTCTGTACCTGATACTGCCTGTAGCACCCCTGCCAGGCACAGGTCCCATGTCCATTGCTGGAGACGGTGAACTGCAAACCCTGCCAGGTACAGTCTGCAGCTGTCCCACAATTCCCTGCATAGGGCAGCCACATGGAGTAACTGTGTGCATGCAGACACACACACAGATAAACAACGAACCTAGGGCAACCACATACCTGCACACACGACATCACCAGTGGCCCATAACAATACTCAGCCTCCTCACACACACACACACACACACACACACACACACACACACACACACACACACACACACACACACACACACACACACACACACACACATGTTGTCAACTGTATGGCTCAGCCTAGGCCTCTGTCAAACCAGCAACACAACCTGTGCATATGATGATACCTGTGCCACTGCCTGACATCCATAACATTGATGCAGGGACAGGCTAACATGGTTCTGATGCACAGGGTGACTGTACAACAGTGTAGCAATGGAATGATGTGTAGCATGTTGTCAGCAGTAAAGTGAAATGCTAATATCTTGGAAGGTGTAGCTGTGGAGCCATGATGCATAATAGCTTTAATTAACAATGTTGTATTGTTGTCACCGGTATCTGTTCAGATTGTGTTGTGTTTGTCCATGTACCACATGGCTGATGGGTGTAGTGGTGTCAGCAGGCCTTCTACAGTGGACACCAGTAAGTGTAGTGGGTGGTACACATGCCATGGCTGGGTACAACACACAGTGCCTTTGGTTAGGATGCAGTACAGGTACAGGACTGTACACATGGAGGTATGTCCCCATGCAAGTAACACATCTGTTGCACATGTAATCCCACCAAGACAGGATAGGCACAACCACACAGTGCTATATATGCAGTCTGCAATGTGGATGACATTGAACATGCTAACAGCAGGGTGTATGTCCCTCTCCCCACTCTACTGGGATTTTCACCTAAGTAACATGTGTGTGCCAATGCCGGTGGCATAGCCCTAACCTTAGGAGGGTGTGAGGCGCTCAACTACTGTGAATAGTGTAGACAACAACCAACAACCTGATTACATACACTGTACAGTATTACAGACAGCTATGTGGGGGGATAGATGCAACAGTAACTGCAATTATGGCAGTCGTGTCCACAACAGCCACACCCAGTGAGTTATAGCAACCCCAGTAGTGCTGCACACCCCAACAGTGTGGAGGAGAGCATTGACACATCTATGACCTGTGAAGGACTGTATGCCCACGGGATGGCACCTGTGGTATGTTGGCATATGCCAAGCAGTCCTGGTGGAAACATATCCTGTGATTGGAGGTAGATCCTGTAACAACTACACACATTCCTACAAGCAAGATGGTGTACAAAAACCTGCTATGATCTACACAGGCATTGTGCACCTCCTAACCCTCATCTACACCTGTCATGATTGGGTTAAGGAGGTATACCAGGTTCAGGTTGCATTCTCTGCCTTTGACAAGTCCAACATTGGTGGGGTCTCATGTGTTGAGATAACCAGTGACATTGGCCATGGGTTCATTGTTGGTATGTTCCATGTCCCTGCAGACCACGGTCATCAGGCTACAGGGTGGTAGTTCCCAGATGACATGGTGGGTTTGTGGATGTCCTTGCCAACATTGGTGAAACCATTGTCAGGTGTAGGGCTATTGGATTGTATGAGAGATCCCAGCTACTTACTGCACCTGCCCAGGGGATTCCCCCAAGCATGACATGTCACTTGACGTCCTGCATGATATGTTAGTAATCCCAGCCTTACATCCTACATGTACTGCCTTGTTATGTAGGGTCCTGCTTATGGCATCTACTAAGGTTGGTATTGTTTATTTTTATTTATTTATTTATCATTTGTTGGAAAAAAAAAACTACTAGGTTCCAAGCCTGTTGTTTTTCAGAGGCCCAGGGAGAAATGCTCCAGATGCATGCAGGCCAGACATATTTGGCTGGGGGGGATACCTATCCATGCCAGATGTATGTTGTTTGGGCCTCTCAAACCCATCAATGGTACATGTGGACATATATGTTGTGGTTACGTTCCCAGTTCCATCTACAGATGTATGTCCTATATTGATATATATGTATTCACCTTTGACAGGGGGACAATCATTCCTTCGAACAGCCCTTTCTGCAAACAGAAAGGACTAACCTGTCATTTCTTACTGCACCACAGTTAAGAGAACTACAGTTCTACAGGCACCTTCGCAGACATTCGAACTGCAAGTTGGAATACCTATCATAATGGTGGGGGGCATGACTCCCTGCACCCACCTCTGGGGGGCTGGGCCCCCCCCACAACCCCCTACTGTGATATACGAACTCCTAGTGTGCTCTACAATGGGGATAGGCAATTATTCCCCATCTCCATTATGGCGGCATCCGCAACCAAATTGCCTAATCTGCAATGAGTAAATGCATACTGACATTTGCACATTGCACATCCTATGCATGCATTGCAGGATTGTGCAATGTTGAGAACATACTTTAGGCTTACCAGCTTCCGAACACATGGATTTCTCCCTTTGAAAGGTGAGCCATATATATGCTGACATATATGCATTCCTAGTGCTGTCTATATGTGGACATGTGGATATATACATATATATATCAATGGCTGTATGCAAAGCTATGTATATATGTATGTTTTGGCTTATATATATATATATATATATATATATATATATATATATATATATATGTGTGTATGTATATAGATATGTCTATATCTACATATACAGATATGTTATATCCATTCAATGATAAATATATATATACACACACACATACATCTACATGGTGGAATACATTCCCTGTAGTGTTGTATACATGGGCTTGATGATATGTATGTGGAAACATCATGATTATGCATATCTGCCATGGCTTAGTGGTAAATCACTTTGTGTATGATGTGCAGGGTCCTGGTTATGAGCCTTGCTGGACCTGTTTATTTTGTTGCTGGGCAGAACACACAAACCTGCTTACAACTGCTTTACGGTGCCTTAATCACTCTCTATCCAACGAGCCATGTTCTGGCCAACAACAAATTAAACAACTCTGGCAAGGATCAAACCAAGGACCCTGCACACCCAAGACAAACCAATGTACCACTAAGCCATGACAGGTACACAGATATTCAGTGTTTCAGAAACATATCAGCTAGTCCTGTCATGCAACAGTGCAGAGAATGTATAACAACATCTAGATGTCTGCGTGTGTAAGTATAGTGCAACCTTAACAGATACAACATACCCATATATGTATAGATACACATGTATTCAAATATATATGTTGTTTTACTACCTCTATATACATATATATATATATATATATATATATATATATATATATATATATCGCTATCTATGCACATATACCTATATATCTGTTAGCAGATAAATATATCTATATAGGTATATATGGCCATACATCTGTAGATAGCAATTGCAGATTAACAAATACACCTATGTCCACATGCACTGTTAATGGGGTTGAGAGGCCCCACACACACTATACGTCTTGTATGAATAGGCATCCCCCCACAAACAAACACCTGTGCCCTGCAATACACTACCAAGTACAGTCTGCCTCCCTGCCTCCCACAGGACATGTAATATGTGGAAGCCGTCAATGTCCCCAGGATACAGATACACATACACATATATGCTGATACAGCTATATATATATATATATATATATATATATATATATATATATATATATATATATATATACATGTGGCTACACATACACATGCAGATATATGTACAGTCAGATATGTATGTAGGAGGTGCACACAATATGGAACACCCAGTATGACTATAGTTAATACCTGAACAACTAGGCACTGTATGGGCTAAACATACTAATGTCAATCATTGCCTGCAACATATACCCATAGGAAGGTCATAGGAAAGACACCACACACACAGGTTTGCAGAAATGGGACTCCTTTAATTGTGTACCATAATGGTCCTATATGCCATATCATATAGCTGTTCAAATACTGACAACTGTATAAATGGAGTACTGCAACTGTGAAACAGTTACACTTATACAGTAGTCTGGAAAGGTTCACAACTGTTGCAGTCCAAGCCAAGCACTTCAGAATGTACAACATTGCCGACATACTGGGCCACAGGGTACCATACAATCAACAGTATGTACTGCAGGTGTGTAGTTCAGCAGCCTCTATCTACACTCTGTACAATCTCCATAGGAAGTAAAGATGTTTTGTGATCAATGGGTTGTACCTGGAACATAACAAGGCATAACGCACAGAACAGTCTGTATTGCAGGAGGCAGTAGGCTACCCCAACTCATGTAAGTAATTGCAATATAGGTGGAGTATACGGTACTGTACATCCACATACCTTGTGGCAGCTCACCCCTGCTATCCCCACATTTGTAACAGCCTAGGTCATGTATGGTGCTCCCCACCTGGACTCAATATTACAAGACCATATACCACTATTACATACACTGGCCTCTACAGTGCATAAGGGCACACATGTGTTGTGTAGGTGACTCCCACACATATATGGCCCCAGCCCCAGCCCCAGTGTATGTGTGGGGGATACAACAGCAGTGTACTAATGGCAGCAATGGCAGTGTGATATACTCACAGCCCACTACAGAACAACCCCCAACAGCATGACAAATGTACACAACTTGGTATGTAGATGGGGGACAGAGGCTGGAACACAGGCATATATGTGGAACACTGTTGCCATACACTAAGCAAGGTGCTGGTGTTACAAGATAGTCTGCAACATACCCTTAGCGAATTGAGGTTAGATATAGACATGGATGTAGCCATGTACCGGTAGCACCCAATACACACACACTGCCAGTATCATATCTGACATAGGGCTTGTGTGGTGGACAGACAATACATGATAGCCATACCTCTGCCCAGTAAGAGGTAGGCCTGCAGTAGTGACTTATGCAGACAGACTGCATTCCAAGGTACACTAGTATGTATATACACACACACGCACACACACACACACGCACACACACACACACACACACACACACACACACACACACACACACACACACACACACACACACACACACACACACACACACACCCTATAGGTTCATATGTTCATAGGTAGGTACTAGGCTATCATCCCAAGGCCCTACATAAGCCAAGCCAGCAAGGTACCATAGCTTACACCACCCAAGAAAGTTATTTTCCTGTGCCACTGTCCAGCAGAGACACAGAAGTGATCCCTGGGGTGTATTTCCTATTTCCCATCCACTCATCAAGATTTTTCTTGAAGAGTGCTAATGAAGAACTTTGCTTGACATAGATGGGTAGCTTGTTCCAGAGTATAGGAAGTCTCTGGGACAGGAATCTATCCCTCCAGCATGTCCTGTTTATTGTGGTAGTGTGTAGCTCGGAGGGATTGGGATTTCTTTGGGTGTAGCATGTCCAACAGCTATGGGTTTGACATAGCTATATATGTTAGGCAGAGATCACCTCGGAGTAGGCAATATGCTACTCAGTAATGCTGGATTTTTTTGAGGCGGTCAGTGTAGGGTATTTGTTTGAGGCCAGTAATCCTCTTTGCGAGGTACTTTTGTGGCCTTTCCAGCTGCTGCAGATGTCTTGTGAGGTACATTCCAAAAGGGGTATTGTACTCTATAATGAGTCTAATGATTGATGAGTAGAGGGGAACAATGACCTCTTTTTTCCTGGATGAGAACCCTTTTATGATGAGGTGTGCCATGTAGAAGGACTTCCTGACTACTGTGGTGATGTGACTATCAAAGGAGAGACTACTGTCCACCTGGGTCCCAAGGTCTCTTATCACGCATTCAATGTTAAGTAGATTGCTGCCTATGTGGTAGTTCATGGGTACAGAGTTTTTACCAAAGTGGATGACACTGCACTTTTTGGCATTGAGCTTGAGGCCATGGCTCTGACACCAGGCATCTGTCTCAGTGAGGCCCTTCTGTAGGATGTCCACATCATTTGGGGACTTGACTATGGCTCCAAGTTTGCAGTCATCTGTGAACTTCATTAGCCAGAGGCCTTCTGTGTTAGCCTGTACTTCAGAGAAGTAGATACCAAACAGGAGAGGTCCCAGGACGGAACCCTGTGATACTCCACTTGTCACTGCTTTGAGGTCAGATTTGGAGTCTGCAACTTTTACAGTGTGGGTTCTGTCAGTGAGCCAGTTGGCAACCCATCTTGTGATGTAGAGATTTATACCTAGTTTAGTGAGTTTAGCTATAATTCCAGAATGCGGGATGGTGTCAAAAGCCTTGGCGAGGTCAAAATAGGCTGTGTAAACCACCTTACCCTCATCCATGGCTTTGGTGACTGCCTGAAAGAAGTCAATCAGGTTCAGGAGGCATGATCTGCCTTTCACAAATCTGAACTGGGTGGGATCCAGAGTTTGGAGGTTGCCACTGTCTTTGTTTATGAGTTCCAAGATGATACATTCCATGGCCTTGCAGACCAGGCTCGTCAGGCTAATAGGTCGATAGTTCCCGGGATCAGTGGTGGCTCCCCCTTTGTATAGTGGGATAACTGTTGCTGTGTGCCATTCAGTGGGCACAAAGCCTGATGTGAGGCTATTCTTGAACATGGTGCTTAAGTGGGGAGCCAGTTCGTTCTGAAGTTCATGTAAAACGCAGCCTGGGATGTTGTCCAGTCCCATGGATGCTGAGTTTTTGGCTTTAGAGAGTGCAGCTTTTGACTGCGTAGTTGTGATTACAGGGATTCTGCATTCTTCCTGTATAGATATGGGTTCTTTAGGGGGTGAGAGGGGGTAAAGTTAGCACTGAACCGATCTGCCATGATGTTGGCAATATCAGTTGGCTCTGTAATTTTTGTGCCTTTGTGCTGTAACTCAGAGCAGATCTGGGTGTTGCCATCTAGATTCTTGACATAGCTATAGAATGCTTTGTGGTTGTCCTTGGATTTAGTGGTGATTTTATTTTCGTAGCTAGCTTTGGAGGATCTTATAAGGGATCTCAGCATCTTACTGAGGCTGACCAGGTAACACCAGTACTATGCAAAGCATTACACAAGTCTATCCACAGTCTGTCTGTAGTTCCTGAACCTCCTACAGATATGTGTCCGCTCTGAGTGTGCATGTTCTCCTGTAAGAGGTATTGCTAACTGCTGCCTGTATCACTGATGCCCACAGACAGGACGGATGTCCATCACACAGGAAATGTGAAGGGACCACGGCCACATGCTGTAGGGACTTATAGTGGGTGGTTGCCATGACAGTGGTAATTCAATGTAGTACACATTTCATTATATATATATATATATATATATATATATATATATATATATATATATGGCTATCTGGATAGGTATATGTACATATATTTCCACCATATGTCCTGGACATGGAGTGTAGTCGTACCCCAGCCCCTACAGTCCCAATGTTGTAGTGCAAGAGGTTGTCAGGTATGTATAGCAGGTGTATTACTAGACTGTTGCTACTGTCATTGGGATTGTCTTCACAGACATGGTGTGTGTGGATACCGAAATCTGTTTATAACATGTGTGCCATTGGCTACTGACAGACATCCTGCGGAAATCATTGTAAAGTACTGCTGCTAGCATGTAATGCCCCTGTGGAGTGCAGCAGAGATATTGGCCACTATATATGGAACTTTGGACACACCAGTCCAGAGGTATAGACATATTCCCTTAGTGCACCACATGTGTACCAGGCCTGACAATATGGATGTAGACAGCCATGTAGATGGGTATAACACATAACAACTTGTATACATTTGGCACCATAGGTGTTGGATTCACACACTCCTGTCTGGCCTGACACATAATGACTGCTAGTACAGGGGTGCCATGGACACATACTATCCACTAGATATTGACATACATCTGTACAGCATCCCACTGCTTTGTCTGACAAACATGACATTTAAGGGAGGCACAGCAGCAGTACATCTGGCAAGTATCTGCACATGACATCCTACTGGTTAAGTACACTAAGCTGCTAGGCATGTAACAATGCACTGTGCAGGTTACAGGCATACTGGCTCAACACTGGCCTACATCTCGTATGGGGGAATGCACATGTACTTACATATATAGCAGGCTCAACAGCCATGTCACAACACAGGGTAAGATATACCTGTGTGACAGTGCATAACCACAACCAATGTGAACACAGCCACAGCCACATATGGTAGGCTAGCATAATATTACAGTATATGGACTATCTGTTCTACACCATCCTCGTATGTGCCACTTACAGAATGTCCCTACATATAATGGGCTGCTACACAGTTTGGTCTGATGGCTGTCTGTGGTATGGGACATGTGTGTGTATGGCCCTACAAACATGTACGGCAAAATGGTACCATACAGTGGGGCAGCATGTAACATCTGAAAGAAGGGGAGCTAAGACAATGACATCTACCACAGTCTGTACACAGGCTAAAGTACATATTAACAATACACACACTGCCGACATTCACCATTCCTAAACAGACCTCAGTACTTTACAAACATCCACAGAATGTCCAGCTTATGTCATGAAATATAACCCCTACTGTACATGATGTGTAGCAGTCTGATATATCACTGGCTTGTTATCAGATATGATGACACTATTTATGGCATATAGCACATATCCACCACTTCATGCACGCCATATGTACAAACGTTGACAGTGATGTGGCTGACAGCACATACACAGGGCTAGTATAGACGTTGCTGTGATAACCTTGTATATTTTCCATTGTAACGGTGTTTGCTGCAACATATGTCCTATGAGGGATATGAAGTCAGTAACTGTCACGGCCTTCACCATCTACTGACTGCAATCCTCACACTACCGTGTGCATTCCACAGAGATATGCACTGTGGCTAACACATGAAACCATAGGCACAACACTGCCCAGTCTGCAGATGACCCTGCAGATGAGGATTCCTCATATACATGGAACTGACATGACAGGTATTACTACATGTATGACAGGCGTATCCAGACAAACAGTGTTAAACCAACATTACTCCAAATTCAGTATAGCAGCACTTACAGTCTGTAGTCAGGTCAGGTACATCCCCCTCCTGTTTGTTGCCCTCTTTCCACAGTGTATGTTGTTGAGGTTCATACTAGGCTCTGCCTGGGGGGGCAATTATAAACTAGCCCGATTCTCTGCCGCTTTAGACCACCCCTTTGATTGAGTATACTGTTCCCTTTTTAAGGTTTAGTTTACTGTGCCTCTGTCTAATAGTGACACGGGAGTAATCCCTGGGACAAACCTACGATCCCCAATCCATCTGATATGCTGTTTGCCAAACAACAGATCTAGTTCCTGTTCACAGTGACTGAAAAGGCCCAACACCACCATGATGTTCCTATGTATTGGAGTGTGTTTCCATGCAACTGGCTATGGGATTGTTACCACAGCTGTTCCGCATGGAGGCAGCTAGGGGAGGGCTGCAATTCGTACAGAGGCCATCAGCTGATCATGAGCGTCACATAAAATACACATGCTGCTGCCTAAGCAAGACAGATGTGGGTCTCCACATCCACCAGAGAGGGAGTGGGGGAGGCAGACAGAGGCAAATACATTTCAGGGAGGGGTGGGAGTGTAACACTGAAGTATGTTTATGTCGCACACCTACCAGCACAGGGTATCAAACCCCCAACAACTATGTAGTGCTATCACAGTTCGATGAAGTTATTGGATGCACCACATAGGTTACCTGATGTGGAATACTCAGAACATATATGTGAGGGTGAGTGACATCTGCAACAGGGATACAGTAGATATACAGTAGGCGTTGTACACATGTCTGTCTGCATAAACAGGTGCCAGCGTCAACACAGGCATACTCACACAGGGACACACACACACACATTGACACACTTGGCAGTGCCAGGAGTGCAACTCATCACTAGTGGGATTGCCACAACACATCAATGTGCAGGTATCACATGCACCACACGGGTCATATGGAGGCTGTATGGGCAAAGTGTATGAGGAGATGTCAGACATCAGACAGCATGCTTCATTATGCCATGGGGGGGTTGTAGTCGGTGTGGATGTGGACATATGCACCATACAACACACATACACGAACACACAGGGTGCCAGTTCTGACATGCATGGGTGCATGTCTACACGGGTGTGTGGTAGTCAACTGTGCCAGCAGGCTGTACAAGAGTAGGTGATGGGTATACCTTGGCATCAGGCCACATGACAATAGTCTGCATTGTGGCTCAGGCCTGTAGTTACTGCATTTGCCCACACAGGTGGGTATTGCATCCCATCCAGTCACCTACAAAGAGTAGCGATGGGGGTATCCTGGCATCAGGCCACATGACAATAGTCTGCATTGTGGCTCAGGCCTGTAGTTACTGCATTTGCCCACACAGGTGGGTATTGCATCCCCCATCCAGTCACCTGGGTGACTGTTGTGTGTGGCCAATGCTGTACACCACATGCCATGTATGTGTTCCTTAGTCCATGACATGGATGGTGTCTGGGATGTGCACACCTCCCACGTGCATGTACAATGACATGTGGAACTGTACCTGGGGTGTCTGGCCCATGTTGTGAACACAGATTATCATCAGATGTGCCAGTCTTGCCCACCTGTGGCAGGAACTGGTACTGGGCAGCAGGTTTACCCTTCACCTACATTGATGGCATGCCAACAGCATTCCCTGATGTCAGTGTCATCTGTCCATACAGGACATGTTGTCAGGCATTGTATGTCCATTGTGAGTCACATGTGAAGGCACCTGCAGGTATCCATTGGGGAACATGGTAGACATGCACTGTCTGCATGTACTTGCATATTGGACAGATGGGCAGGGTGACATGCCCTCTGTAGCCCACTGCTATCACTGCTTAGCTACTATCAGTGGCCAATATGCAGTGTACTACCCACATATTGGCTGCTGCCTAGGCATGTGTGTTCATATGACACATGGGTTGAGTGTGTGCTCTGTGTAATAGTGGGGTTGCTAACTTGGATTGTCTGGCCTTGATGTCACATGTATGGATATGGCTTTGCACCCCAGCCTCCCAACTAATTTACATCTGTTATGCCTGTATGGTTGCCGTTGTGATATATAGTAGGGCCACCATAAAATAATTTAGCAAAACCCACTCCACAATGCCCACAGTTAGCACACACTCACCTCTACACAAGATACGAGTTACAAACACACACACCTGTCATGTCTGGGGAGTAGAACCCTACCTAACTACTTTATTACACTACAGCACTACACAGTTATAGTACACACCACGGACATTACTAGAGTACTATTTCCCCAAAGGTGTATTTCACAGTGAATGACAGCAGGATTACCAAAGTAGGGCATTTCAACTGTACTGCAAGTGACTAGCCTAAAATGCATTGCTCCCTACACAGACAGTGAGACACACACAAAACATCCACAACTAACATGTGTGGGTATAGAACCTTTAACAGAGGTCTATATCACACTATAGCATAGAGCTGTTATAGGCCACACCACAGGGATTATTAAAGAACTTTCTCCCCAAAGTTTTATTTCACAATGAATGACATCAGCAGGATTGGCAATGTAGGGCATTTGAAATGTACTGTGAGTGAGTAGCCTATGATGCATTGCTCCATACACAGACATTGCAACACACACAAAACATCCAGAACTGCCATGGGTGGAGATGGAACCCTACCACAGTTGTAAATCACACTACAGCAGTACGCAGTTACAGGGCACCCTACAGAGATTACTGGGCTTTGACTTTCCCACAGGTGTATTTCTAGGTGTGATATCAGCAGCCTTGCCAAAGTTGAGTATATGAATTCTAAGGAGTGTGAGTAACCTAAAAAGCATTGTTTGTTACTCAGTCACAGACAGGCAGAGACACACAGATTCGCACAAAGTTTCCAAGTCTGGGGTTGGAACACCTACCCAACTACTTTATCGCACTACAGCAGTACGCAGTTAAAGGATGCGCTACAGGGATTACTGGGCTATTACTTTCCCAGAGTTGTATTTCCAGGTGAGTGATATCAGCAGCCTTGCCAAAGTCAAGTATGTGTATTGTACGGGGTGTGAGTTGCCTAAAAAGCATTGCGTTCTACTCAGTCAGACACACGCACAGTTGCCAGGTCGGGGGTTAGAACACCTACTTCACTACTTTATCACACTACAGCAGTACACAGTTACAAGGCACGCTACGGAGATTACTGGGCTATGATTTCCCCAGAGGTGTATTTCTAGGTGAGTGACATCAACAGCTTGCCAAAGTTGAGTATGTGTATTGTATGGGGTGTGAGTGGCCTAAAAATCATTGCTCTCTACTCAGTCAGACACACACAGATTCACACACAGTTGCCAGGTCTGGGGTTAAAACACCTACCTCACTACTTTATCACACTACAGCAGTACGCAGTTACAAGGCATGCTACACAAATTACTGGGCTATGATTTCCCCAGAGGTGTATTTCTAGGTGAGTGACATCAGCAGCCTTGCCAAAGTCGAGTATGTGTATTGTACGGGGTGTGAGTGGCCTAAAAAGCATTGCTCTCTACACAGTGAGACACACACACACACACTCACCAGGTCTGGGGTTAGAACACCTACCTAACTACTTTATCACACTACTGCTGTACACAGTTACAAGACACACTACAGTGATTATTGGACTATAATTTCCCCAGAGGTGTATTTCTAGGTGCGTGACATCTGCAGCCTTGCCAATGTTGTGTATATGAACTGTACTGAGTGTGAGTAGCCTATAAAGCATTTCTCTCTACACAGGCAGAGACTGAGACACACACACATACACACATTCACACATTCACACAGTTGCCAAGTCTGGGGTTAGGACTACTACCTAACTAGTTTATCAGTACAGCAGTACACAGTTATGGGATGTGCCATGGGGATTACTGAGCTACAGCTCCCCCAAAGGTGTATTTCACATTGGATGACCTCAGCAGGCTTGTCATGATACTGCTATGGGGAGGGTGGTGTGTGCATGGGCTGTAACCCATTCATGTAGGGGTTGATATGCCACATGCGGGCACACACGGGGTCATATGCCACAGGCACGTGTATACAGCTACTAGGTGATGACTTCCTTGTACAGTCATGTTGCACAGCTGGCACATGGCTCTTTGCCACGGTCACCCTCTTCAACACATCTATGTCCGTCTACCTTTGGCTTATTATAGTGTGTTGTCCTTACATATATGTCTGCATTCCTATCCACTGTGTGTGTGCAAGGCAGGAGTGGTGCATACTGACATGTGTCTGCACTGAGAACTGCAACTGCCAGATATGTCTGGTCCACTGTTGTTTGCTGACATGGCCTTCTTGTGTTTAAGTGTGTGAGCATGCCCAGTATGGGCTTTCAGTATGTTGTTGACTGACATTGCCTTCATTCCTCTAAGTGTGTGAGCATGCCCAGTATGGCCATCTATATTGCATGTATGGATCAAGTCCAGGTGGTTTGTACTGCGGTGCTGACCTTTGTGTTGTACACCAACAGGTAGCATGCTGTGTCTGCAGGGTATACATCAGTCATTTAGCATTGACTGTTGCTACATTTCTTCATAGTGGGGGGGACACCAAACTGTTTCTACATTTCTACACAGGGGTGGAGGGGGCACACCTGACTGTTACTTTAAGTGTACATAGGATGGTGGGGCACACCTTACACTTTTACACAGTTGCTAAGACTGTACTGGTATGTCAGGTACACCATTTCAGTCTGTAGTCTTATCTATCGTGCTGGCTAGAGGCATACCAGTGTACTACCGATTGTAGCTTTCACTACCTACATATTAGTTTCTGACTTCCTAGCTTTCACAACTTACATCCAACTGGCTGGTCTGCTGTAGTCTGTCTGTGTAGCGCTAAGGTAGGGGTTACCCATGGGGCTCATTCAGAGGCCATAGTACAGTATTTGTTTGTGTTTGTCTACACCTATCCTGCTGGCTGTGACTGTTGTTGGGTATGTGCCCCCCCCCCAACTGGCATATGTGAGTCACTTACCTTGTGGGTGGTCCCAGTATTGAGGGTGGTGATACAGGACTGCCTGTGTCGGATGCACATAGTACACTCCCTATACATGGTTGAGCACAGGTAGTGTCATGTTTGGCATCCCTTTTACTGTATGTGCGAGTTGGAGAGAGGTGTCTTTCCCTGGGTCCCTATTGTGTCAGTGCATTTGTTATGCATTGCCTCTTTTCCAAGGCCAGGGCATACTGGGAACTCCTCCTTCTGCCTACTGGGTTAGGCTCAGGTTGTTCCTCCTCTGAGTCACTCTGTGCCTGTGCAGGCCTTGGCACTGGTGGAGGGCTGTGTGGCCCTGCCCCATGCTGTTCCTGCTGCACTTGTTTCTGCAGGATCATATTGTGTAGCATGGCACATACAAGGACAATTTGGGTACATGTAGCTGGTGAGTACTGCAAGGCTCCACCGGATGTGTCCAGGCACCGGAACTGTGACTTGAGCATCCCAAACACATGCTCTTTTATGATTCGTGTTTGTGAGTGTGCGTCATTATGGAGTTCTTGTTCGGGTGTCTGTGCATTTCTGTTGGGTGTCATCAGCCATGGCTCCAGTGCATATCCAGCATCCCCTACTAAGTGACTGTGTCGGATGTTCCCACTGGCAAATTTCTGGTATAGCTGCGTCAGATGCCAGATGTGGGAATCGTGGTAGCTTCCAGGGCAGCCAGCACACACATTCATTATTATGCCCTGGGCATCGCACATGACCTGGCAGTTGATGGAGGGGAAGCCCTTGTGGTTGATGTAGACCCTACCCCACTCCCCTGGTGGTGCTGTAATGTGTATCTGCGTGCAGTCTATTGCACCCACTACCTCAGGGTATTCTGCTATTTGGTGGAAGAGACGCATATTGCTGGCCAACGCCTCACGGGTGATGGGGAAATATACATGCTCACCGACATGTGCTGACATGGCATCCAGGATCTGGTGGAGTACACTGGATGCTGATGCCTGTGAAATCCCCATCATATCCCCAGTTAGCCTTTGGAAGGTACCTGTGGCTGGTATTCTTAGGCATACACATACCTTGGTATCCAGTGGGATTGGTTCCCCTCTGTTAGTTCTGTGTGTGAGGCGTGGCCGGCACAGCTCAACAATTTGCTGTAGGAGGTCCCTGTCCACCCTATAGCGCTCCACTATCTCCAGCTCATGTAGCCCTTGGTAGGTTACCCTGGGTCTGTACACTCTTCTCCATCTCCTCACTGTGGGTTGCTCAGCAGCATTCACATCCTCACCACCCTCAGCCTCTTTCACATGCTGGTTTATAATAGCAAAAGCAGCCCCTAACATTTTTTCTCTTGCTTTCATTTTATAAAATGTCCCCATCTGTATATACCGGTGGTGCAGAGTTTTTGGGAAAAACAAGGGGAAAGGTGTTTGCATAGTTTATAGTGGTGTGGTAGTCTGGGCTGGTTTGCTGCCTGTGTAATTGGCTGATTCTGATACATTTCACCTGTTAGCTAAACTAGTTCTCCTTGATTACCTTCCTACTACTGTTTTCCCTTCCCATTGCCTCCCTGTTTAAGCCCGTGTGTGTGCTGTGCAAACGGAGTGCTCATATGTGCACAGAGCTGCTTTTTCCTGGTTTAACTTCCTTTTTCTTCCTGTAAAACCTGGTGCACGGCACGCACACCCGCTTACACTTTGTAAAGTGTGCTAGGCTGGTTTAGACACACCCATAGCTTAGCTGTGCTAACCTAAGAGCAATCCCGAGCCACAGGTCTCCAATCCACTTACAGTATGCCTGACACACATCCCCATGATGTCACCTATATCCTAGTCTTGCACCAAGCTATTTATACTCTTACACTCTTGGGACCTGCCTTACACCCTGGGAAAATCTGGGATTCACTAACCTTTCCCTCATTTGCATAGGATTGCCTGCTAATGCATAGTTACATGAACCACACTGAGCCTCCCCCCATAGCAACCACTACTCACTGGCCAAGTTGTCTTTTGCCTGACATTGACTTGCATGGCAGAATACTGATTTTTGTTAGAATGCTCATTTTCAGTTTATTTTCTTATTCCCCCCCGATCTCGTTTGCGCGCCGCTGCCCTATGCTTAAACAGCCGAGAGTGGAGAAAAAATAAATAAAAGTTGTTTTATTTATTTTTTTAACAGTTTGCAATGCCAATGGCCTTCTACTTGGCCATTGGCATGCTTCCTCAATAATATGCAGCCTTTATTTGGAGCTGTCATATATACGTTTTGGAATTTACAGAAATGTACTCGGTTACTAACCGAGTACTTTTCTGCAGATTGCACCTGTCTTGCACGGACTATTGCAAGCCTCCTGGATTGCAATATCACCTCATTTGCATGGATTTCTCCAGCAAATGAGGTGATTTGCATACCAGGGCTTAGTCCATGCAAGATTAGTGCTGGAGCTCTCGTGCACACCCCTGCCGGCTGTTCCTGGATCGCACGGCAGACATATTGCCTGCATGAGCAACTGCACTCATTTTGCACTCCATGCAGGCTTTTGAGAATCCGGGGGTGGGTCTATGTCAGATGCATGGAAGTTCACTTACCTGAATTTCATGTACCTGAGATGACAACACTGAACATTCAATTCATTGAATGTTTGCATCACTGGAATTTTCATTCAGGAAAAGAGGCAGTTGGCCAGCATTAAAAAAAAACACAGCAAATCATGTCAAATCCACCCAAAAGGGGGGCGTCGCCCCCACACCCCTCAACTAAATATACCAACTCCAAGATCGCACTGTAGTGGGGAAAAGGGCAAATTTCTGCATTTTGGCAAACTGCCTCTTTTCCCAGACTACAATTCTGGCGATGTGAATGTTAATTGAATTAAACTTTTGATATTGTCGTCTCAGATAACTGAAATTTGATGAAGTGGAATTTCAGTCTACTGAAGTAGACCCACACTATATATATATATATATATATATATATATATATATATATATATATATATATATATATATATAAAATATGTGAATAGCTTTAAGGAATTGGTACATCTAGCCTATGTATCATTCACAAATATATAACTTGATTTGACATCTTATAAAATCCTGTATTCTAAACCTCATGATGATGAAGCTAACCAGTTTACATTTAAATTGGCAAGGGATGCTTCGGTGACCATGGGTTGTCGAATATATTTGGCCGACCCATGTTGCTGATTCTTCCCTTGTACGAGTTCCGTTTCAGCGAATGCTCAGTGCATTCGCAAAGATGAGGTTGGTCACTGAACTAGAGATCGAGGTAAGTGGCGATTGGGAAATGTACCCTTTTCCCCACTGTAGCGCAATTTGGGATTTGGAATATATATTTTGCAGGGGGTTTGGGGGGGGCACATCTGGTGCAGTGTAGGACTGCAGTCTAGTAATGTTGAGTAAGGTCGAATTTGCATATTAATATGCAGATTCGATATTTTGCATATCGGTACATTCTTGGTTTTCCAAGTTGATATTATCGTATTTCAGCCAACTGCATTTCATACTTATAATAGTAAACTAAGCTAACCATATGCAGCTGATGATGTTGATGTTCTTCCAACCATTTTAATATACTGAGTGTTACACTTTAAATAGCTTACCTAAGTGGCCCATTTTAAATTCATCAGTGTGATATACAATATAGTCAAAGATATGCCAGTTTTTCCCTAATGAGCATGTGCAATATTATTAGGATTCATTCTAATCATAAATTATTCATCATCTAGAATTTTTCGGTGTAATACTACTTTAAATGAAGAGATGGCCACTACTCAAGAGTTTTCTTGCTATATTCCCTATAAGTTCTCTGATGGAATCTAAATAATTTTCCATTACATTATTTGAAACACTGATTCTGAGCAACTTCCAAAGATTTATAGGTAGTACTAGGCATGCAGTCCAGGTGACTATTAAAGATCCTAGTCCAAATTCTCTGTTGCTCTAAAGCATTGTCTGGTTAAGTGACTTGATCAAGGTCTCACATTGAACAAATGAAAGTCGAGAGAATCAAACCCTATACCACAGGAAGTAGCTTGCTATCAGCTCATGGCCTTAATCCTGTGTGTTAATTGCCAGATTAAAGAGGCCACTACCACTTTTCATTAGAGAATCAGACTTCAATCTCCCACATGAGAGGCAAAGATTCTCACCACTATACTAACAAGGATGACAGACATACCATCTAACTTTTGAATAATCTTCCTTAAATACTAATTAAGTTAAAATGTAAATCAAGGTGGGAATCTCTATGTATAGTTATCTACAAGTAACCACTGTAAGAGCTGGAGAAGAGGCTTTAGTTGTGATTGTTACACACCACACTTGATTTTTGGCCAAAAGACCAAGAAGGGGTTTATTTTATTTATTTATTTAACATTTGTTGACAGGGAAAGTTTTACTAGGGCAGAGCCTATTTTCAGCAGAGGCCCGGGGAGAAATGCTCCAGACACGTCTTGAGATAGAAAGAGCTAATGCATAACTGATTTCAGGAAGTATGATTTCTTATAGGCAATTGTGACAACCTGGAACAGACAGCTAGAAGAAAGTCAGTATGGGACTCAAAAATGCTTGGGAGGAACAGAAAAATAATTTAGGCACAGGCAGAAAATAATATAGCTACATATATTCTTTTTCTATCAAGAGCTTTGTATGATTGCATGTAAGTTTGTACATTTGTGCAGGCTGAGCCTGAGTCCAAAATAAAACATGAACTATTTTTCAGTACATTTTTTCCAAGAATTGAATATCATCTACACAGCAATAAGGGATGCCTTTAGTTTAAACAAATTAAGACAATACCATGGACCTTTTAGGATACACTGCGGTTCTTCCATATCTTTAGCAGCTAATGCAGATGCTGTTGTAGAAAACATTGGTTTCAAAAGCAGTTTTATATATTCTATCTTGCTGTTGGCCTGCTCAGTGTTTTGTTGTGGAAAGCTCTACTGCAAAGGTCCTGTGAGATCAGAATATCTGCTGTTCCTTCATTTCATGTTTTTTTTATCTTCACTGCCAAGTACAAAATGTAATAATACAGCTATTTGTAAACAGACAGTATGTGAAATAACGTGTGTGTGTGTGTGTGTGTGTGTATATATATATATATATATATATATATATATATATATATATATATATATATATATATATAATGTATGTATATGCATATATATATACACATACACAAATACAAGAAAGAAATCACCAGGATGTACAGACAAATCTATGATTTATATGATGGTTTACTACTCTGCCCACAAAAAAAAACAGGAAAGACTGACAGAATGGTAAGCATTGCAACATAAATCCATCAGATTTATTCATTCCAGTAAACAGAAATTTGATCCATCAGATGTGTGGAATACAGTAACGCAATATTTTAAATGATACAAAAATGGTGTAAAATGAAATTATGTTATAAATTATCCTACGTGACATCCTCAGTTGCCTACTTTCTTTTTTTTCTTTTCTTTTTTATTTTGCATCCCATTTCAAGCCTAGCCGTTTTCACCCAATGTATTACAAGAGAAAAATATTGTCAATGCCTGAGATTATTCTTAGTAATGACTGCACATATCCAGGAGTGAAGTGGGAGCTATCCCCGGCAGGAATTTACATTTTCCAATCCAGTTATCCAGGCTATGCTTAAACAGAGTCATTGAGGTGTTCTGTTTAATGTGAATTGGTAGCCGATTCCAGAAAACTGGCAACCTCTGTGAGAAGTATCTGTCTCTCCAGCAAGTCCTGTTTATGTCACAGACTAGGTTAAGGTCCTTGAAACAGGTGATTCTAGTCCCATTTGACTTGCTAATATGCAGCATTTTCATTGTCTGGGTTGGAGATTGCTCTGTAAGCCAGGCATAAGTCTCTTCTAAGTTGTCTGTAGGCGACTGAGTATAATGACAAGGACTTTAGTCTGTCCTTGTAAAGCATGTGCTGGAGACCCTAAATTTTCCTAGTTAGAAATCTGTGAGGTCTCTCAAGTTGCTGCAGGTGCCTGGAAAGGTACATACCAAAGGGGGCATTATACTCAATTATAGGCCTAATGAGGGAAGAGTATAAGGGGGTTAGTCTTCAATCTTGATAAACAACACACATACATTAAAAAGACCTAGTTGGCTGAGTCTTTAAAATAATTCATATATAGTCACTGCTCACAGCATTGCCTCAGAGAACTTCCATTAAGTGTAATGTAACCAAAACCACTGTTACAGGTTCACATTAATACAACATACTGAGAAGTTAAAATAGTCACTTACTGATGTGATGGACATTCAGAAGCAGAGACAGCAAGGGATTAATATTTACTTGAATCATACCACAACACACAAAACACTTATTTCCTAGGACAAATTCAGTTCTTAAAGATATTTGTGAATAGTAAAAAGACCCTAAGGCAACAGTATAGTTAACTGTAGAGCAGTCTGGTCAGTACTTAGAGGCTCTAAATGTATGCATCAGTGCAGTTCAAACCCCAAAACACAGTCTGTGTTCGCAAAATAGCTGGCTGGAGTTTCCAAGAAAACACTTGTGATGTTTATTGCCAGCTTTGTGGTGTGCAGGGATTTCATTGTAAGTATGATCCAGATAGCCAGATAGTGGTTAGTAATACATGCCCTAGGGGAAACAAACTGGGGCAGGTGAGAATGAGTGGTAGACAACTGGTTCACCCATTTCTGGGGGGTGGGGTAGTGTAATCACTGATTTCCTGTCATTATTGGAAGCCAAGAGTAAATGCAGAAATATAGGACAGAGACATGTGCTTGGCCTGACAAGAGGTTGTGCTGTAGCTGACGTATGTGGCCTAAGTCAAAACACAGAGAAACCTTTGGGATGGCAATGCAGGACCCACCTCTACTGTGAGTATGCCAGGCTGCCAAGGGTGGGAATTTTGGAATAAAAAAAACCAATAAAATTCCTCAGCAAAAGAAGTATGGAAGAATCTGCACCCATAAATTTTCTTTAAAAATATGCTAAATAATGAAAGTTTTCTTAAAAAAAAAAAAAAAAAAAAAAAAAGAATCTGCACCCAGTAACAGTGTTACAGTTTAGAGAGACTGCTTAACCCTGACACTGTCGGGGGGGGGGGGGGGGGTTCTCAGGAAGACAGAAGAATTTGATCAGAGAGCTGGAGGGGCCATTAAGAGCAGACCATAAAAAAAAAGATATTTCACCTTCTAGTGCACTATAATGCAGTATAAAACAAGTTTAGCCAGTCTGGATTACAAAAAGAAGGTCACCGTGTACAGATTGTACTGCAGTGTCTGCAGTCACATATGTGGATGGATAGTTACTGATTGGCTCCCAGGAAGGGAATTTCTATTTGGCACTCTCGCTGCAAGGGAATATACAGAGGTGTGTGTGTGTGTGTGTGTGTGTGTGTGTGTGTGTGTGTGTGTGTGTGTGTGTGTGTGTAAAAAATGACCCAGTTAAATAGGGTCTATATTTCCTTATCACACGATGAAAAGAGCAAACGTTCTTTCATCGAACTGAAAAGGTCAAAACCACTAAAGAGCAAAGACACGGAACAGTGATTTTTTTCCCAGGGATAAAAATCGCTGCACCTTTAAAAAAAATTCAAACACAAAATGTTCTGTTCTGTTCCTCATAAAATCTGTGATTTTCTGGATTTTTGTAATCATTAAAGGATTGAATTCACTAAATAATGACAGGCATTTGAATTTTAGACTTCATATTCTTCAGAAAATACATGGTAACACAAAACTTTTTTATTCTATCAATTTTCTAAGTTTATAAGATCAATATTTGAAATTTGTCCATATTTTCGGGGCTGTATTCCCCCATTATTGGCTTTGTCCAGGTTTCTTGTGCTAAGAGGTTGAGAGCTATGGTGAGAACTGAATTCATTAAATGATAGCCTTTAAGTTTCAGTCCTCCTGGCTTTCAAGAAACAGCTGATTTGGCATAGTGGTATGCTGCTCTGACCCTAGTGCATAGGGTCCTGGGTCCAAGACTTGGCAGTGTTTAACATTTATCATTGATCTTTGGTCTTTTGTCCCCCTCCCCAAAAAAATTTGGCTTTTTCCAGATTTCTTGTGCTGCAAAGTTGAGAGATACAGTTGAGTGTCAAGTGGATTTTACAAGAAGTTGAAAACTTCAGGGGAAGAGAAGTTTAGTGCTGCTTATGCTGAGTCTATTTGCATTGTTAATAGCATAACAGCTTGAATACTTGCTTTTGATGCAGAAGGCTGTGGGTTCTACTCCCACAGTATTTAGATGCATTGCTGATACTGTACTGTGTTGTACATTTAAAGGGGGTGGATGCTGCAGTCCTGAGAATGTCCTCTTTGGTGGAGATACCTAGTAACGATGAACCTGTTACCAGTTTGCCATCCACTCCCTATTGCAATATTACTAGCTTATCATTTTTTTAATGCAACATAAGCAATTTATTCCTCAATGGCAACAGGCACTTTATTTGTAGATGAAACAATGAAATGTATAGTTGTTTGCAGCAACCTCTTCATTAGTTACAGATCTCTTTAATGTGGAATTATTTAAATGACCTATACTTCTGCAGAGATTGCACATATTTACTGATACTGGTGGACTGTAGAAGTTTGAGTAGATTTTTATGATGGAAATGTTCTGAATTGGGCAGTTTTGTCATTATTGGTGCATGCATTTTGTTTCATTGTTTACTGGAAAATGTTCAAAACAATAAATTTAGAATACCCTCTAACAACTGTACTTTATTATACAAGGAATATAATTTAATACAATCAGGAAGGTGTTTATTGATTATCTGATCAGCTCAGATACACCCCTTCCCAGTACTTGGTTGGAAGTGTTCGATTAGGAACCAGTTAAATCAACTGTCTACAAGCACACACTTTTTTTGTTACTGAATATTTTTACTGATTGAGTTTGAATGCTACTGAAAGTGAAGAAGCCAGATTGAAGCAATCACTTCTCTTAGATCTTCGTTTTTTTTTTTTGGGGGTCAATTATTGTCCACACCTAGGGAGCTAAGTCTGTCATGTAGGATTTCTGCCGCAATTCTCCTGGTTGAACTATACCTCTCAACTATCCAGATTTTCACAGAATGAATAGATTTTTGCTTCTTATTTTTGGTTTGTTCTTCATAAAATTTGTGGTTTTCTGGAAAATGAATGGAAAATCATTAAAGATTGAAGTTAGAAAATAATGACAGACATTTGAGTTTCAGATTTCATGCCCTTCAGAAAATTCATACTAATGCAAGATCTATTCTATTATCTTTCTAAGTTTATAAGAGCAATATTTAAAAATTGTCCTTATTTTTGGGCCTTTGTCCCACTTCTATTTAAGTCTTTTTTCCAGATTTCTTGCTCTGAGGTTGAGAGGTATGACAAATGTGTGAGGGCCATCACCATCAGCCAGAGACATTTCAAATTAAGACATACTTGTACCTCACTCCCCCATGTAGTGACTCTGAATGTGTCCAAGCAAGTCAAGGAGCAGTTATGCAGTGTGTGTAAAGTATCCCCCATCCAATGTAGACACAAGTAGTACAGTGGCTTTTCATCTGTCCTTGATTTTGCAGAATGTTCTGGTTTTCTGTCTTATTTTTATACTGTTGATTTATGCTTATTATTATTCAGAAAATGCATGTTGCTGCAGTGGCTGTTGCTCTGTGTTTAAGTAGCAATGCTTTAATGACCATCAGGTAAGCTTGTCTGAGATTGTAAGATGCAAGTAAGCTTTAATAAGCATACTGTTAAAGAATTATCAACATTGAAACCCTTTTTGTTGTTGCCATGCAGAGAATATTTATATAACTAGATAATGTATAAGCCTTAGGTACTGAAATGCCTATGACAGTATTTGTAATAAAGGACAGGATTACAGTATTTTCAGAAGCTCATTACATTTGTTGGAGACTTGCAGTCATCTTTGCAGGCTTTACCCATAAACTAAACAGAATGCCAATCTATCATGTGTGGTCCATAACCTGTGCAGTAATCTTTTAAGCAATTTACAATTTATCTTGAGCTTGTTTCTTGTTTGCTGTTCATTTTTTACTTTGATTGTGTTTTCCCCATGAAACAAGTAGATAGTTGTTGTCAGGCAGCAGGTCTTTTTTGGATAAGAACCATTTTTACAAGAGGGGGTAATCAGTATCAAAGAGATTGCTACTTTCAGCACGTTACTTGGTACTTTTATAAATCTGAATATAAATTATAATTAGAACTGCAGTGCAAGGAGAAGTGGTTTGAGTTGAGTGCTGCTTATTTTTTATACTTAATTTCAACTGGCATTCATGTAATATATTTAAAAAGTACTTTATTTTTTCATGCCTCGCAACCTTTTTGTTTCCATCTAGATATTAGGTAAGCTGTCATGTAGCCAATGCATTGAAATATGTTTTCTCTTCTCCACTTAATTTTTGTCTTGATTGGACTCTCATAATCATGGTTTTGCACCCAGGGCAGCGTATTTAATTAAGTCCCAGTTTCTGTGGTTTTGAGCATAGCCCCACCCCTTTCTAGTTGGCCACACCCTTCTCATTGGCCCAACTCATTCAACTGTCGCCTGCAGCCCCCCTTTGATTTGAAGTCACCAGCTGCCACTGACAATCATGAAGGTAACATAGCTATTTGGCTGGTGAGTTCCATGTTCATAGGATCATAGGAGATTTCTAGGCTAATGACCCTGGGGCCCCTACAAGCCTAGACAAGAGTTTATCCTCAAAAAGGAAACCTCAGTCAGCACCTGTCACCCCTGTCAACAAGGGACAAATGTGGAATCCCTGGGACAGATTTGTGGTTTTCCATCCAGTCAGCAAGGTTGCATTTGAAGAGGAACAGTGAGGTACTCTGTTTGACATGTATGGAAAGTTTATTCCAGAGATGGGGCAGCCTCTGGGAGACGAACCTAATTCTCCAGCAGGTTTTGTTGATGTCGCATATTAGATTTAGGCCTACTGAGCGGGTAATGGATGAGGAGTTAGACTTATGGATATGGAGCATCTCTAGTAGAGCAGGGTCCGATATTGACTTGTAGGCGAGACACAGATCACCTCTGAGTAAGCTGTATGATACCGAGTAAAGTGATAGTGGTGACAGACTAATGATAGAGATTCATGAAGCACTTATCCAGTCAAGCGTTAAGTGCTCCATATAAGGGGGGACTTTGTAGATACAAAGGAGCTACTCACTTATGCTCAATGCACATGATTTATGAATCCAACCCATCATGATTACTTTAGATTTCCTAATCTTAAAAAAATCATTAAATTATACTAATTATGCAAATTTTAATACTCATCACTCTGTTCAAAGTCTTGCATTTAAAATGTAATTACGTTTAAAGTACCTGCTTTAATTTTTTGAAGGAAAACTACAAAAATATTGACAGTCATCTGATGCTATGATTTTCTGATTTGCATTTTGTTGACCAGGTTAGACCAAGAGCAGCCATTTTTTTCAGAGTCATTTGGCTATGCTTTCTATAATATTATTATTACAGCAAACATGGTTACCAAGATGCAATAGTGTGGTATCATCTGACTGAAATTTCTTCTACAAAACAGAAGTTGTCTGCAACTGCAGGTTAGATTCCTATTCTAGGGCTGCCACAGCTCAGGAAAAAACTGTCATATATATCTGATAAACTCATAGTTGATGACATTAGTTAGCACTGGGGTGTAGAGCACAACTCTGCATATGACAGGTACACTCAAACATATTTTTTTTCAGAAAATAAACTTTTTTTAGTGAGTTTTGTATTGATGCTCCTCAATCACATTTCTAACCTGCATTTCAACTGTACATTTACATAAACAGCTCTATGACATAAGTACACTAGCTCTCCATTTTAAAGCAGTTATCTAAAAAAAAAAATCACAACAGGAAGGAAAAAGGTCAAGTGATGTACAAAATAAGTAATTTAAATGGTCATACTCTATTTTGTTATGTATTTATGCATTCACTCATTGTTCTTTTTTCGAACATGACCCAAGTAAAAATATAAACAAAAATTACAAACAATGCAACAGAATAAATTACAGTACATACTATGTAGGGTTACAATCAAAATAAGTTAAAATAAAATTTAATTAAAAAAGGCAAATGGCTTATCAACTGTAAGAACAGATAGGGCCCAACCAATGTTTAACCACATTCCCAAGGGACAGTTATATTAAGGCTGAAAGTAGTGATAAACACAACATACTTAAGATCATCTAAGTCATGTCCACCTTGCACATGCTCAGAGAAATGTGTCTAATTGTCACATAAATGTCTGCTGATCCTGGACACATCCATAGCTGATAGATGGATCAGACTAGTGCATAGAGCATCATTTAAGAAACAATAGATCAAGTACAGAAATGCAAATGTCAGAAATTGAACACATTTTATATAACCCAATTTGAAAGTTATATTTTACTCAGTGTACATAAGTATGTTAAATGCTGCAAACATAATTTATATATCTTCACTGTTATACAGTTTCCTTATTCATTGCTGAACAGCTGCCATGGAACCATTAATATGTATCTTATTTCCTACTAAAACAAACAGATAAAATCTTGATTTAATGTTATATGAGGACAATAGCCATAATGTAAGATTAATTCTTCAATATTCCACACACAAAGGACATTGCTTCACCTTCTAAATATTGTACCTTTGCAGAGCTAGTATATTCTTACCCATTTCAACCATAACACATTGCTTAGCTCTGAAATAGAAAGCAAAAAAGAATAATATGTTTGCTGATAAAATACAATGGATAACTAAAAGGAAAATCTAGTCATTTAAGCCTTGTTGATCTAATGTTATAAGAAACATGTAATGCAGAAGTACATATACTACCTATATTAAAGATTACAGCTCTGTAAACAAGAACATGAAGAAAGAAATCACTGCATTCATTTATATGATGACTACTTTACCCATTGCTACTGGATTGCTAGGTTTGAACCAAATAACCTGTGACCTGAGCTGGTCCACTTACAGCATCAATAGCATCTGAGTGGCAAATGTCTGATATAAGGTAGAGGCATATTCACTGAAGCTGGTGTAACACAACAATGGATGCAGTGATCAAATATGTAGGGGGGTTGAACAGTCTCCAAAATACTTGTAATGGAATATAGGATATGCAAATTGGTGTTAGCTATGATTTAGGGCAATATTCATAATCATTATTTTTAAACTTAGTTGGGAGATTTGCTGGATGTACATAAGCACAGCTCAGGGGTGATTCAGACACCAGCTGCAGTTAGGTGCAGCTATCTAAACCAGTCTGATAAAGTTGTATGCTAATGAAGGTATAATGAGAATGCAAATGAGATATATTTGAAAAAATATGCGATTATCTTATGAAAGTTAGAAGCCCTTCCAGACTTTGTGGGTTTTATAGTCACATTTTTATGCATATTTACAATATGTGCATAAGGGATATAAAAAGCAAAATCATGCATTTACCATCTACTTTGCAATCCATAGAGATGCTTGCTTTTTCTGCCAGCTCAACTATTTCTCATTCTGAGGTGCTCGTCCCAGCTGGGCAAAAAATCTGGTGCTCCCAGTGTTGTTGACTGGCCAAGAAGAAGGAGATACAGGCAAAGACTAACCTATCTAAACTTTGTTAATTAAGAAATCCTAGATAGAATTAGAGTGGGCATGAATATAGTACAGGCTTTGGTGAATTTGTATGGCCCACAGGCAGGGACTGGGGGTGCCATGGCCTTTCTGTACATGTGGATACCAAGGAATGTATAGCTGTCACCTTACTTGCCACAGTGAGCTTCCAGAGACAAACTAGGAACATGTTGGGTATCTCACAGGCTTCTGCCTTGAAGGTACTTCAGCAGTTCCTCAACTTACTCTTAGCACATGTGGATCAGTATATCTATTTACCAGTGTCACCTCAGGACTGATCCAGTACCATGTGTGCCTTCTATGGAATGGCACAATTTCCTGAGGTGCTTGGTGCAATAGACTGCATCCATGTTGCCATTAGGGCCCCATCTGGATTACAGAGGGGCTGGTACTGGCACAGGAAGGATTACCATTCCATCAGCTGTCAGGTAATGTATGATGCATGGGAGTGCATCACTAATCTGTCAGCCCAGCTTTCTGGCATTGCCAGTGATTCTCACATCTGGCACACAACTTCACTCTACAACCTTTTTCTGCATTGATGCATATCCCATGGTCACCTTGTTGGTATGTACACTTTAATATAACTAATCACAGGTATTTCAATATCTGTAGAGTGTTATAGCCACTATAGAATAATCATCCCCCACTCTTTCATGTTCCTTCCCTGTTTTGTTTTCCAGGTGATGCAGACTACACACTCAAGCCACAGCTAATGATACCAGTCCATAACCCCCAAGGAGATACTGAGGAGCACTTCAACACCGGTCTGTCCCTGACATAGATAATCACTGAGGAAGCATTTGGCCTGCTGAAAGTTTATCTCTCACTCTGGAGGTGCCCTTCAGTATGACTCTGCTATTGACTGCAGGATATTTACTGCTAGATGAATCCTGTACAACATAATTATGCATTGGTTTGGAGTGCAACTGCCACAGCTTATCACAGATAGTGGTAGTGTAGCTTTCTTTATCATTCCACCCACCAGTGATGATAGTGATAGTGGCCAGCTGACAGCAGTAACATGACAAACCCTCCTGCAGGCTTCTGCATGCTATATGGCTGGACGAGCAAAGTGATGGTGTCTAGTCCACAGCTATGCACCATGACATTCACTAAGTTACAATGAGAGAAAAAACAATTACACAGGTAACACCTGATGCACACAGTGTTATCTCTGAACTATGTTGTGGGGTGCATGCTTAACTTACTCTGTACATCAGAAATTGCTTATTTTTTAACAAGAGAGATGTTTCTTTTCACAACTACACCACTGGTCATCATTAGTACAGTGCTGAGGTGTCAGTGGCATAAGTGATGGCTACTCACTGGCAGGGACTGAGTGGTGAAAAACATGTGTTTTGACATGTATATGACTGTTTTTCTCTCTCTTTCTTTTTCTTTCTTTGGTATAATCTGCTTTGTGTTTTCCAGATTTGTGTTTGAAGTGCTGCAGTAGCCCTACTGGCTGACTACTGTTTTCCTGTTACTGATTTAAAAACTGCAAATTACATTTAGAAGGTATCATACATAATGTCCCCTAAGGACAATGTGGGAGATGTAGCCATAGATTGAGACCAAGTGCTAGCATGTGAGCTTGATGTTGAGTTGCTCCAATGATCTGATCTACTGAATGCACGAGAAAATCTTGCTATTAACCAAACAGTGCTGCTGGACCTAGATATCCGGGTGGCCTAATGGTTAAGGTGTTTGCCTTGCAAACACAAAGTGCAGGGTTTGAGTCTCACAAGGGATAATTGGCTAGGCTTAAAATGGCTCGCAAGGGCAGTTAGCTTAGTACTAATCTATGAACCTATGAACATTCACTGAGAGGTTCTACGACATATTGTGGAAGTCTGATGAGGCCTGGATGCTTTCTTCTTTATGGAGTCCACTTGAATGCCTGTAGCACTTCCTTGAGATGCCTGTGGTGTCTGTTCTAATCATCCACCAATCATGCAGACAGTTCCCTAGCTTTATCCATCTGTGTTCCTAATGTGTGTCTGGTAAGTCTTTATAAGTTCACAAGGAGGCTGATAGCGTTGCTCTGTGTGCAACTATACTGTACATCAGAAACATAGCTGGCTCATACAGTGCCTTGTGCTGGTACCATGAACCAGCACTGTACTGCATTAAGCCAATCAATACATTGCAGCAATTGCCTTATTACAAATCCATGCCTTCTCTTCAGCTCTTTAATTGAAAAGCAAAAAAAAAAGGATGATCATTCTACTGGCCTACCAATCAGATGGCCAGATGCACAACCCCCCCTCTTCTCTGGCCATTCAGGTCCTGTTTCAGTGCCCTGCCCTCCTCCATTTTATTAAAATAACAATACTAATAATAACCATTCCTATGTACTGGTGAAATATGTTCATAGGTTCATAGGCATATACTAGGCTAAAGACCACCAGGGCCTTTGTAAGCCTAGCCACTCAACCCAGTTGTGTTCCTATGTAACATAGGTATCTAGTTGGTCGAGTATTTAGTTAAGAGGTTGATAAAGGTTTAGTGGGGAGGGGGGAATGTTAGTTAGGGGAATATTTACTGTTGGACTCTGTCTAGCGAAGACAAAGGGGGGCCAGATCAGGAGTGAATTTTCAATTTCCCATTCAATGGTCAGGATTACATTTGAATTGGGTTAGGGATGGATGAGTTTATGTTCACGCATCGAATAGTAATTTCAGTGAATGTTAAACAGTGAATATTCAAATTACCGAACATACTTATCTTTGAATAATAATTCATCAAATGGCTATAGTTGGCCAACAACCAGGAAGTACAGTGATGTATAAGATAAGCTAAAGAAACCCTTTTATAAATTTACCCTATTCCCCACTGTAGCAGGATCTTGGAGTTGGTATATATAGTTAGAGGGGGTACAGGAGACACAGTCCCCCTCACTGGGGGGTGTGGTGGGAGGAGCCCCCCACCTTGGTTGATAAGGTGCTTTTATTACCGTTTGTAATGTTGGTCAGCTATGGCCATTTGATGAATTACTTTTCGAAGATAAGCGTGTTTGGTGATTTCAACATTTGCTGTTTAACATTCACTGATAAGCTATGCACTGAAATAGTTATTTGATGCATGAACATAGACCCGGGATGGACTCTGCTTCATATTTATATGAAGTCTATTCCAGAACATGGGGTTCACTTGAGACACATTTGTCTTGCTAGCATGTTCTATTTATTTTGCAAGCAAAGATGAAATCATTGGATCAAGTGTTTTTGGTGGTATTCATTTTGTGGATGTGAAAAGGCCCATCAGGGCTGGATCTAAAGATGCCTTATATTGCCTCTCATTAGCATGTAGGAGACTGAGTATAGAAACATAGCTTTAAGGTGATCTGTATAGGACAGTATGTAGTATGTTAATACTCTGAATTATCTTGGTGAGGAGCCTCTGTGGGCATTCCACTCTGTTGCATATGCACAGTCAGGTACATGATGAAAGGGGCATTGTACTCAATGATGGGTATGATAAGGGATGAGTAAAGTATTAGTATAAATTCCTTGGACCTGGATGCCATACCATTACCTATAAGTTGGGCAACATAGAATGATTTTCTTACTATCTTTGCTACATGTTGGTCAAAGGCTAGCTTACAGTCTACATATGTTCCCAGATCCTTAATATATGGCAGCAAATGGGGGAAAATCAGAAGTCAAAGTCAAAGTAAACTTTATTGTCATACAGATCAACACAGAGGAAAAAGTGTGTGGCACTGCACGAAATTTCAATACTCGGCCTCGTACCATAAGAATTATAGTTTACAGAAGGAATATTAATAATAATTTTAAAATACTGAAATAGAAACCAAAAATAAGATACTAAAAATAAACACAATAAAGTATAAAGTGTAAAGTGAGCTATGTAGATAACAATGACATATTGCACATAAATAATGTTTGTTTACCCATTTAGCAGGTTAGGCTATGGGTTTGTTGTTCAGCAGTCTGATAGAACGTGGGAAGAAGCTGTTATGGAATCTGG
Source organism: Protopterus annectens (assembly GCF_019279795.1). NCBI lineage: Eukaryota > Metazoa > Chordata > Ceratodontiformes > Protopteridae > Protopterus > Protopterus annectens. Next base: position 74,839,014 of record NC_056740.1, on the reverse strand, counting down.
ATGTCCTGCATCTAATGCTTCTGTAGCACTGCCTTGTTGGAAGGAGTTTGAACAGTCCATAGGCCAGATGATGTATATCCCTCAGCAGTTTTCAGACACTGCCATAGCATCTGTTTGAATATAGGTCCTGTAGGTACTGAAGGTTGGAGCCAATGATTGTGGCTTATTTAATGATCTTAACCAGTGCCTTCTGATCAGCTTGAGAGCAATTTCCATACCAAACAATGATGTTGTTTGTCAGTACGGTCTCAATTGTGGCTCTGTAGAAGGTAAGTAGGTCCTGTGGGGGGAGGTCTCCTAAGGAAGTGGAGATGTTGTTGGGCTCTCTTTATAAGGTAGGAAGTGTTTGTGGCCCAACTGAGGTCTTGCAAGATATGTATCCCTAGGAATTTGGTGCTATTAACTCTTGCCACTGTGGCACCACTGAAGAAGAAGACGAGAACTGAGATACAAGGGAAAATAGTGGACAGGTTAACGCTTCACGTATCTGGGAGGGTTGGGTGAGAAGAAGCAAAGTCTGAATGAGGAGGTCAAAGCCAGAAACAGAGGAGCTGTAGCTAACTAGCACATAGTGTCAGGTATAATATATAACAGAAGAATGCCAAAGAAGCTGAAAAGTAAGGTGTACAAAACAGTGGTGTGACCAGTACTACTGTATGGTACAGAATCCTGGGTGGAAAAGGCAGAGTTGAGGAAGATGGAGGTGATGGAGATGAAGTTCCTGAGATGGGTGGCAGGATTGTTACTCTGGGACAGATGAAGAAATGAGGACATAAGAGCAGAAGCCAAAGTAGATCAAATTGCAGAATAGGTCAAAGAGAACAGATTACGGTGGTTTGGATACATGTGTAGAAAAGCAAAAGATAATCTAGTGAAGAAGATTTGGGACAGACAGGAAGAAGGCAAGAGGAAATGAGGACATCCATTAAAGAGGTGGATGGATTGTGTGAGAGAAGACCTGTGACAGTCAGGCATAAGTGCTGAAGGCAGATGTGTGGCACTGAATAGAGAGATGGTGACAGTTGACACGACAACCTGACCCCATGTAGAAATGGGAAAAAAAGGGTTGATGATGATGATACTAATGAAGATCCCTAACTACTGGATCAACTCTTAGGGGTATCTTGTCAATGGAGTAATTAACCTGGGTAGACTTTCCCCAAAGGGCACTATAATGCACTTCTTGGCATTGAGTTTTAATCCATGGCTTTGGCACCAGTCATTTTCTGTGTTAGACCCTCTTTTTCATTGAAGGGAATGTATGATAGCTATCAAATTGCATCTGTCTACAAACCTGGTGAGCCAGAGGCCCTTAACATTAGCATTGACCTCTGAAAAGTAGATGCCATACAGAAACAGGGGGTATTCTGCTGGTGACCAGTCTCTTTGTGGAGGTGGTCTCATCATTCCTAACTTCTTGGATCCTATCTGTGAGCCAGCTGACAATCCAGCAAGTTATGTAGGGATTTATGCTTAGTTTGTTGAGTTTATCAAGAATACCTGTGTGGGGTCTTGTAATGAATGCCTTAGCCAGGTCTAGGTAGGTGGTATGCACCATTTCCCCCTCATCCATTGCCTTGGTGACCCTCTAAAAGACGTCTACCAGGTTAAGCAGGCATGACATTCCTTTCGCAAAACTAGCATGGATGGGTCTAATGTCTGTGGGTTGCCACTGTCTTTGTTAATCAATTCCATGATTATTCATTCCATGGCTTTGCATATTAGACTAGTCAAATTAGTGGATCTGTAGTTTCTGGTCAGTTGATGGTTCACCCTTAGGTTCATAGGTTCATAGGTTCGTACTAGGCTATCTGCCCTAGGGCATTTATAAGCCTAGCCAGAGTGTATGTGGCTTACACCACCCCTTAGGATGACAATACTACGCCCTTTTAGGGTTTAGTTTACTATGCCTCTATCTAGTAGTGACACAGAGATGACCCTCGGGGTAAACTTACGATCTCCCATCCACTCGTCAAGATTTCTCTTGAATAGAGTCAGTGAGGAGCTCTGCCTAACATGGACTGGGATTCTGTTCCAGAGTGTAGGGAGCCTCTGGGTTATGAATCTGTCCCTCCAGCACGTTCTGTTTATTTCTGTGTTGAGGTTTAAGTCACTTGATCTCGTGGCTCTGATGGATTTGGATTTTCTGAGGTGGAGCATGTCCATTAATTCAGGATTGGACATGGCCTTGTACGTCAGGCACAGATCACCTCTGAGTAGGCGGTATGCGACTGAATAGAGCTGGAGTTTTTTCAGTCGGGCAGCATATGACATATGTTTAAGACCCTTTATCCTCTTGGTGAGGAACTTTTGGGGTCTTTCCAACTGCTGCAGGTGTCTGGTAAGATACATCCCAATTGGGGCATTGTACTCAATCACTGGCCTGATAAGAGAAGAGTACAGGGGCACAATGACCTCTCTTGATCTAGATGTGAAACCCTTCTTGATAAGGTGGGCAATATAGAAGGTCTTCCTAACCACTTTGGCAATGTGAGTGTCAAATGAGAGGTTACTGTCAACCTGGGTCCCTAGGTCCCTGATTACCTCTTCCGTACTTAATGGATTACCGCCTATGTGGTAATTTGTCGGTACCTTGTTTTTCCCAAAGGGTATGACTATACATTTCTTGGCGTTCAGCTTAAGGCCATGGCTCTGGCACCAATTATCCATTTCTATGAGGCCTCTGAAGGATGTTTGTGTCCGCTGGAGTATCAATTATGGCGCCCAGTTTGCAGTCATCTGCGAACTTTATCAGCCACAATCCTCCTATGTTTGCTTGTACCACGGAAAAATAAATGCCGAACAAGAGGGGTCCCAGGACTGAGCCCTGTGGGACACCACTTGTGACTGGCTTAGAGTCTGACATAACTCCAGCAACTCTGACCCTGTGGGTTCTGTCCTTGAGCCAGTTTGCAACCCATCTTGTGACATATGGGTTTACATTTAAGCTGGTGAGTTTGTCTATGATGCCCGAGTGGGGTATTGTGTCAAAGGCTTTTGCAAGGTCAGGGTAGGCTGTGTGAACTGCCTTGCCCTCATCAATGACCTTAGTGACTGTTTCAAAGAAGTCAACCAAGTTCAAAAGGCAGGATCTGCCCTTGACAAAGCCAAATTGGGTAGGATCCAATGTCTGTAGGTCCCCAATGTCTTTGTTTATGAGTTCCATAATGATCCTCTCCATAGCTTTGCAGACCAGGCTCATCAAGCTTATGGGGTGGTAATTTCCAGGGTCCGTAGAAGCACCGCCTTTGTGAAGTGGGACCACTGTTGCGACCTCCACTCTTTGGGGCACGATCCTGTAGTAAGGCTAAGATTAAACAGCAGCCTTATGTGTGGGTTTAGTTCCTCTTGGAGTTCATGTAGCACACAGCCAGGGACACCATCCGGTCCCATTGATGCTGTGTTTTTAGCTTTAGAGAGGGCGGCTCTCATCTGGGCATCTGAGATGTTAGGGAGGCTACACTCTGCTGGGATAGTTATTTCTCCTTTTGGAGGGAGGAGGAGAATTTGCACTGAACCTGTCTGCCAGAATGTTGGCAATGTCAGTGGGTTCAGTGTATTTTGTGTCATTTTGGACTACCTCTGAGCATATCTGGGAGTTTCCACCCAGGTTTCTAACATAGCTAAAGAAGGCCTTGGGATTGTCTTTTGTGTCTTTTGCAATTTTTCTCTCAAAGTTGGCCTTGGATGATTTTATGAGTGATCGTAGTTTTTTGCTAGTACTGATCAGAGATGCCTTCCCTTTTAGGGATTTTGCTCTGTCATGTAGTAGCTTCCTCCTCCTGTTGTAAAGTTTGTTTATGGCTGGGGTCCACCAGACCGGGCGCCTGCCTTTGGGGGAATGGGTCTTGGTTTTATTTGGGATTGCATGATCCATGCATTCTTGAAGGTGCCCATAGAAGGCATTTGCAAAAGATTCAGCAATGTCGGTTGTGGTTTCCACTGGCCCAGGGGCCTTGAAAGATACCACTTCGGTCTTAAGAAGTGTGAAGTTTGCTTTTGAGAAATTCTTCACTGTGGTCTTTTGTGCAGTGGGTGGGGGCGGGATGTGGATTTCCAGTGAGATTAATTTACGGTCTGATCTTACCAAAGAGGGATGTACTTCCAGTGTGGAGCCTTTAGCCCCCATGTTTGTGATGATCAGGTCTAGTATATTGTCTCCTCTTGTGGGAATGGTGACTAGTTGTTCCATTGCATTTGAGTTTATGAATTCTAGGAACCTTTGGGCTAGGGTGTTGGGGCTTGAGTAATGTTCCCAGTCTATGTTTGGGTAGTTGAAGTCTCCCAAAATGATGGTATTTGGAGAGACATTCATACTCTCCAGTGTCTTCAGGAAGGCTGTGTGGGGTTCCTGAGTTTGAGAGGGTGGTCTGTAGCATGCTACAAACTGTAAGGCAGTTTTGCCTATGGTTAGTTGCACCTGGATAGTCTCGATGCTTGATTGCCACTAACCTGGAGGTGTGGGTATCTTGATGAAAATGGATACCCTCCTTTTGTGGTTCGGTCCAAGTTTTGGGGCTGGAAAGCATGATATGAGGCAAAACCTGATAGTGCTGGGGTGCTCTCAGGAGCCTTGAACCAGATTTCAGTCACTGCACAGACATCGATGTTCTCCATACTGAGGAGGGCTTGAGGGTGCATTTTGAGGTTTAGACTTCTGGCATTGAGCAGCATTACCCTTAGTTTTTCCACTTGTGTTTTCTAGGAGGTAGGTTTGTCATTTGAGCCTTGCCTAAAAAGGCACTATGGGGGTGGCAAGAGCCTTGGCCAATATCCGAAGCCCAGGGTGACAGGTGCAAGCCATCCCTTGGGCAGCGTGGCTTGTCAAGCATGTCATCCCAAGCAGACAGACACTGGATCCCCTTAGAATGACACCAGTAATTAAGCCAATTGTTAAAACTGATCATTTTGTCTTTGTACTGTGGCATCATTCTTGGTGAGGGTAAGATGCTGCTCAGGGTCAGAGTCATACCGGCCTGGGCTACATAATCAGAGAGCTCCTCTATGTCTCTTTTTATGTAGTCCAGGGAGGTACGTCTCAGGTCGTTCACACCGGCATGTACAATGACTGCGTCATATTTGTACTTGCTGTGGAGTGACCTGAGTGCTTGTGTTATGTGGCGGATTCTAGCTCCCGACAGGCAGCTTACTCTGACCCTCTCCTTGTTCAGTCTTGTGAGCGGGACGTCAGTGTGCCTGACTATGGAGTCACCTATTACAAGTGTGTCTGGCATGTTGTTTGGCCTTAAGGGCTGTGACTGTTTAGCACACTGACTTTGTGAACTATGTGTTGCGTGTGCTATGTCTTGAGGTGGTGGTTGCTTGGGTGTCTGCTTTGGAGGCCTCTGTTGTTTTGGTAGATTTTTAATCAGCGCCTCCGAGTATGTTTTTGTGTGTTTATGTGTTTGGTTTGCAGTTGTGGTAGTTCTATGTGAGACTGGGTTTGTGGTGTGCGTGGTCACCTTCTCCTCCTGACTGGTCTTGCCAGTACTGAATTGAGAGAGCTCAGCCTCCAGTTTGGCTATAGTTGCATCTCTCGCATATTTGTATTTGTTGGGAGGAGGAGAGGGTTGTCTGTGTACATGAGGCAATTGTAACATTGCCTCAAGATTCCCAGATTCACCAGTTGAACAGGAGAGGACGCCAGCAACTGACCCTTCGACATGCTAGAAATAGTGAAAAAGATTGCTGTGTAACTGAGTCAGAAAGGACCTATAGGGAAATGGGTACTCAACAGAATTTAGGTGAATTAAGTACTTTCGTTTGTTTAAGAGTGCTGTACCTGTATACAAAATGCTTTAGGAGCAAGTGCTGAGCTTTTCAGATAGAGTATAGGCTGTTTAGATTGCAAGTAGAACAGTTCTAAGGGAAAATTGAAGAGCAGACTTGGCGAGCCAGAAAAGTTTAACCTTGTTTAACCGGGCGCTATTATCGCACGACAAGAAAAGCCGCGCAAACGCTGGATTTTAAGCAGTGAACTACAAAAGAGCTAGGAATGGTCCCAAACAACCAATTACTAACAGCTTCTTGTGCTGAGGTCACTTCCCCCAAGGACAGGTAGGCTGCTCAAGGCTCCCCACTCCCACTGGTGAGCAAAGAAACTTCCTTCTATCCAAGTAAGGTAATGGACAACACAGGAACTACACCACAGCCAAGAATACAGCAATGCCTGTATACTGGTCTAAACTAGTCGAGAAAGGCGGGAAAACAAGGATTATTTTTTTGTTTTTTTTGTTTTTTTTGCAGAAATACCCAGAAAATGTAGAGACAGTGATAAATTAGTTACACAGCCTAGCATACTTTAGTGGGCAGCCTCCACAGTTCAATTAAACAAACAAACAAGCAAACTTTTGACTAAATTCGACTAAATGTAACTTTAAGTGCAGATTTTAAAATAAATGCAGTAATCAGTAAAAAACAGTTCAGGCTAGTTCAAAGTAAGCAGCAGAAGCTATTTTCAGTGAAAAAAAAGCAAAGATACTTAAATCCAGAAGGTAGTCACTTTTTCGAGTTCCTTGCTGCTAGGACCACTCTGTAAACCCACGTGGAGCTTGTCTGAGCAGTATAGCCAGAAAAAAATGCCCAGAGGCGAATTTTAAGCAGTGAACTACAAAAGAGCTAGGAATGGTCCCAAACAACCAATTACTAACAGCTTCTTGTGCTGAGGTCACTTCCCCCAAGGACAGGTAGGCTGCTCAAGGCTCTCCACTCCCACAGGTGAGCAAAGAAACTTCCTTCTGTCCAAGTAAGGTAATGGACAACACAGGAACTACACCACAGCCCAGAATACAGCAATGCCTGTATACTGGTCTAAACTAGTCGAGAAAGGAGGGAAAACAAGGATTATTTTTTTGTTTTTTTGTTTTTTTTTGCAGAAATACACAGAAAATGCAGAGACAGTGATAAATTAGTTACACAGGCTAGCACACTTTAGTGGGCAGCCTCCACAGTTCAATTAAACAAACAAACAAGCAAACTTTCAACTAAATTCGACTAAATGTAACTTTAAGTGCAGATTTTAAAATAAATGCAATAATCAGTAAAACAACAGTCCAGGCTAGTTCAAAGTAAGCAGCAGAAGCTATTTTCAGTGAAAAAAAAGCAAAGATACTTAAATCCAGACAGTAGTTGCTTTTTCGAGTTCCTTGTTGCTAGGACCACTCTGTAAACCCACGTGGAGCTTGTCTGAGCAGTATAGCCAGAAAAAATGCCCAGAGGCGGATTTTAAACAGTGAACTACAAAAGAGCTAGTAATGGTCCCAAACAACCAATTACTAACAGCTTCTTGTGCTGAGGTCACTTCCCCCAAGGACAGGTAGGCTGCTCAAGGCTCCCCACTCCCACTGGTGAGCAAAGAAACTTCCTTCTATCCAAGTAAGGTAATGGACAACACAGGAACTACACCACAGCCCAGAATACAGCAATGCCTGTATACTGGTCTAAACTAGTCGAGAAAGGCGGGAAAAGAAGGATTTTTTTTTTGTTTTTTTGTTTTTTTTTGCAGAAATACCCAGAAAATGCAGAGACAGTGATAAATTAGTTACACAGGCTAGCACACTTTAGTGGGCAGCCTCCACAGTTCAATTAAACAAACAATCAACCAAACTTTTCACTAAATTCGACTAAATGTAACTTTAACTGCAGATTTTAAAATAAATGCAGTAATCAGTAAAAACAGTTCAGGCTAGTTGAACGTAAGCAGCAGTTGCTAGCTGCAGTGAAAAAAAAGCAAAGATACTTAAATCCAGAAGGTAGTCACTTTTTCGAGCTTCTTGCTGCTAGGACCACTCTGTAAACCCACGAGGAGCTTGTCTGAGCAGTATAGCCAGAAAAAATGCCCAGAGGCGGATTATAAGCAGTGAACTACAAAAGAGCTAGGAATGGTCCCAAACAACCAATTACTACAGCTTCTTGTGCTCAGGTCACTTCCCCCAAGGACAGGTAGGCTGCTCAAGGCTCCCCACTCCCACTGGTGAGCAAAGAAACTTCCTTCTATCCAAGGAAGGTAATGGACAACACAGGAACTACACCACAGCCCGGAATACAGCAATGCCTGTATACTGGTCTAAACTAGTCGAGTAAGGCGGGAAAACAAGGATTATTTTTTTGTTTTTTTTGTTCTTTTTTTTTGCAGAAATACACAGAAAATGCAGAGACAGTGATAAATTAGTTGCACAGGCTAGCACACTTTAGTGGGCAGCCTCCACAGTTCAATTAAACAAACAAACAAGCAAACTTTCGACTAAATTTGACTAAATGTAATTTAAGTGCAGATTTTAAAATAAATGCAGTAATCAGTAAAAAAACAGTTCAGGCTAGTTCAAAGTAAGCAGCAGAAGCTATTTTCAGTGAAAAAAGCAAAGATACTTAAATCCAGAAGGTAGTCACTTTTTCGAGTTCCTTGCTGCTAGGACCACTCTGTAAACCCACGTGGAGCTTGTCTGAGCAGTATAGCCAGAAAAAACGCCCAGAGGCGGATTTTAAGCAGTGAACTACAAAAGAGCTAGGAATGGTCCCAAACAATCAATTACTAACAGCTTCTTGTGCTGAGGTCACTTCCCCCAAGGACAGGTAGGCTGCTCAAGGCTCCCCACTCCCACTGGTGAGCAAAGAAACTTCCTATTATTGAAGTAAGGTAATGGACAACACAGGAACTACACCACAGCCCAGAATACAGCAATGCCTGTATACTGGTCTAAACTAGTCAAGAAAGGCGGGAAAACAAGGATTATTTTTTTTGTTTTTTTTTGCAGAAATACACAGAAAATGCAGAGACAGTGATAAATTAGTCACAGGCTAGCACACTTTAGTGGGCAGCCTCCCCAGTTCAATTAAACAAACAAACAAGCAACTTTCAATTAAATTCGGCTAAATGTAACTTTAAGTGCAGATTTTAAAATAAATGCAGTAATCAGTAAAAAACAGTTCAGGCTAGTTCAAAGTAAGCACAGAAGCTATTTTCAGTGAAAAAGCAAAGATACTTAAATCCAGAAGGTAGTCGCTTTTTTGAGTTCCTTGCTGCTAGGACCACTCTGTAAACCCACGTGGAGCTTGTCTGAGCAGTATAGCCAGAAAAAAATGCCCAGAGGCGGATTTTAAGCAGTGAACTACAAAAGAGCTAGGAATGGTCCCAAACAACCAATTACTAACAGCTTCTTGTGCTGAGGTCACTTCCCCCAAGGACAGGTAGGCTGCTCAAGGCTCTCCACTCCCACTGATGAGCAAAGAAACTTCCTTCTATCCAAGTAAGGTAATGGACAACACAGGAACTACACCACAGCCCAGAATACAGCAATGCCTGTATACTGGTCTAAACTAGTCGAGAAAGGAGGGAAAACAAGGATTATTTTTTTTGTTTTTTTTTTTGCAGAAATACACAGAAAATGCAGAGACAGTGATAAATTAGTTACACAGGCTAGCACACTTTAGTGGGCAGCCTCCACAGTTCAATTAAACAAACAAACAAGCAAACTTTCGACTAAATTCGACTAAATGTAACTTTAAGTGCAGATTTTAAAATAAATGCAGTAATCAGTAAAAAAAACAGTTCAGGCTAGTTCAAAGTAAGCAGCAGAAGCTATTTTCAGTGAAAAAAAAAGCAGATACTTAAATCCAGAAGCAGTTCCTTGCTGCTAGGACCACTCTGTAAACCCACGTGGAGCTTGTCTGAGCAGTATAGCCAGAAAGAAATGCCCAGAGGTGGATTTTAAGCAGTGAACTACAAAAGAGCTAGGAATGGTCCCAAACAACCAATGACTAACAGCTTCTTGTGCTGAGGTCACTTCCCCCAAGGACAGGTAGGCTGCTCAAGGCTCCCCACTCCCACTGGTGAGCAAAGAAACTTCCTTCTATCCAAGTAAGGTAATGGACAACACAGGAACTACACCACAGCCCAGAATACAGCAATGCCTGTATACTGGTCTAAACTAGTCGAGAAAGGAAAAACAAGGATTATTTTTGTGTTTTTTTTTTGCAGAAATACACAGAAAATGCAGAGGCAGTGATAAATTAGTTACACAGGCTAGCACACTTTAGTGGGCAGCCTCCCCAGTTCAATTAAACAAACAAACAAGCAAACTTTCGACTAAATTCGACTAAATGTAACTTTAAGTGCAGATTTTAAAATAAATGCAGTAATCAGTAAAAAAAAACAGTTCAGGCTAGTTCAAAGTAAGCAGCAGAAGCTATTTTCAGTGAAAAAAAAGCAAAGATACTTAAATCCAGAAGGTAGTCACTTTTTCGGGTTTCTTGCTGCTAGGACCACTCTGTAAACCCACGTGGAGCTTGTCTGAGCAGTATAGCCAGAAAAAAATGCCCAGAGGCGGATTTTAAGCAGTGAACTACAAAAGAGCTAGGAATGGTCCCAAACAACCAATTACTAACAGCTTCTTGTGCTGAGGTCACTTCCCCCAAGGACAGGTAGGCTGCTCAAGGCTCTCCACTCCCACTGGTGAGCAAAGAAACTTCCTTCTATCCAAATAAGGTAATGGACAACACAGGAACTACACCACAGCCCAGAATACAGCAATGCCTGTATACTGGTCTAAACTAGTAGAAAGGCGGAAAACAAGGATTTTTTTTGTTTTTTTTTTTTTTTGCAGAAATACACAGAAAATGCAGAGACAGTGATAAATTAGTTACACAGGCTAGCACACTTTAGTGGGCAGCCTCCACAGTTCAATTAAACAAACAAACAAGCAAACTTTCGACTAAATTCGACTAAATGTAACTTTAAGTGCAGATTTTAAAATAAATGCAGTAATCAGTAAAAAAACAGTTCAGGCTAGTTCAAAGTAAGCAGCAGAAGCTATTTTCAGTGAAAAAAGCAAAGATACTTAAATCCAGAAGGTAGTCACTTTTTCGAGTTCCTTGCTGCTAGGACCACTCTGTAAACCCACGTGGAGCTTGTCTGAGCAGTATAGCCAGAAAAAAATGCCCAGAGGTGGATTTTAAGCACTGAACTACAAAAGAGCTAGGAATGGTCCCAAACAACCAGTTACTAACAGCTTCTTGTGCTGAGGTCACTTCCCCCAAGGACAGGTAGGCTGCTCAAGGCCCCCCACTCCCACTGGTGAGCAAAGAAACTTCCTTCTATCCAAGTAAGGTAATGGACAACACAGGAACTACACCACAGCCCAGAATACAGCAATGCCTGTATACTGGTCTAAACTAGTCGAGAAAGGCGGAAAACAAGGATTATTTTTTTGTTTTTGTTTTTTGCAGAAATACACAGAAAATGCAGAAACAGTGATAAATTAGTTACACAGGCTAGCACACTTTAGTGGGCAGCCTCCACAGTTCAATTAAACAAACAAACAAGCAAACTTTCGACTAAATTCGACTAAATGTAACTTTAAGTGCAGATTTTAAAATAAATGCAGTAATCAGTTAAAAAAACAGTTCAGGCTAGTTCATAGTAACCACCAGAAGCTATTTTCAGTGAAAAAAAAGCAAAGATACTTAAATCCACAAGGTAGTCGCTTTTTCGAGTTCCTTGCTGCTAGGACCACTCTGTAAACCCACGTGGAGCTTGTCTGAGCAGTATAGCCAGAAAAAAATGCCCAGAGGCGGATTTAAAGCAGTGAACTACAAAAGAGCTAGGAATGGTCCCAAACAACCAATTACTAACAGCTTCTTGTGCTGAGGTCACTTCCCCCAAGGACAGGTAGGCTGCTCAAGGCTCCCCACTCCCACTGGTGAGCAAAGAAACTTCCTTCTATCCAAGTAAGGTAATGGACAACACAGGAACTACACCACAGCCCAGAATACAGCAATGCCTGTATACTGGTCTAAACTAGTCGAGAAAGGTGGGAAAACAAGGATTATTTTTTTGTTTTTTTTTGCAGAAATACACAGAAAATGCAGAGACAGTGATAAATTAGTTACACAGGCTAGCACACTTTAGTGGGCAGCCTCCACAGTTCAATTAAACAAACAAACAAGCAAACTTTCGACTAAATGTAACTTTAAGTGCAGATTTTAAAATAAATGCAGTAATCTGTAAAAAAACAGTTCAGGCTTGTGGAGAGGGATAACTATTACAGTCTTCCATTCATGCAGTATGCATACCGCCAGTCTTCCATTCATGCGGTATGCAGCCTGTTTTGAGGCTGTAGTTGAAAAGTGACTCAAGTTTCAGGCCATTAAGGAGCCGACCCAGGATACTGTCTAGACTTTTCCTTATTCCTCATCTATACTCTGCAGTACTCTAACCATGTTAACCTGACTCTCAGTGGCAGTAGTTTAAGCTTGAACTATGTTATGAGAAATCTACCGCTAGGCAGCTAAGCTGGGTTACCCCCCCCTTACCACTCCCATTATGACCGCTCCCTATAAAACGTGCTACGGGAATCAAATCCAGCTTATATGAATATGAACACCTTGAACACATGTGAAACACAACATTGATATCACATTCAAAGAATATTAGTATTTAAAAAAAAATAAGAAATTAAAAACTGCATCATCTCTCCTGATATTACATTCCATGAAAGTTCCTATTTATTTTCTCAAAGGAATGGAACAAGAAAAAAATATAACTGTATGGCACTACATGTCCAGTTAGTAAACTAATCCTTTCCACAACTAACAATTCAATAGGAAGCAGCTGTATATGGGCTGGGGAGATTATATCTCACCCCAAAGGGTGTGGTTCTAACCATGTTGTCCGTTGCATCAGAATTCAACATTGCATTCTTGTATTGGCACTTTTGTAGGATGATTTGTTAAAACCCAGGGTTTAGTCCAAGTTGGTGTAGTAAGGAGAGCAAAGTTTCCCTCTAACTAATGTAGGAGTCATACCTGTGGAAGTTGGGTAGGCTATCAATAGCTCAGAATGAAAAACAAAGTGCATATTGGAGTTGGGATATCATCTGTCATCCCTGACAGGGATCTCCTGCTCTGGAGAGCAGGTGCAACACAGATATGACAACTTGCAGAAACAGAGGAGGGACCAGCTTTCAGAATTCCAGGAAAGAAAGCCAATGTTCTACAGTAAGTACTGCATTTCACTTCTTATTATAATACATAATATATGATATAAAGATTGCTTATCTATTTAATATCTTTTATTTTTTTTAATAAAGAAGTATGGAGTTCTAAACACATTCTAAGTACTTGACTACTTTGAAGTCTCGGCTGAGACTGATTACAGTTTGTGGTTGTTTTTTCCTGATTTTAAGACGTCTCAGCTAACAACTTTGATATACTTTGCAGGAGGAAAAGAATCTGGTGTTCATAATTACCCCTAAAATGACTCATGATATACAATGTGAAAAGGCAGCAGTTAAGATAAGCAGAATGTTGGATAAATACAATAGGGAAAATTGTCCCGAGACATTAAAGTTAACTTTTAATTGCATAAAGCATCGATAAGACCACATGCTGAACAATGTATTCAGTTCTGGTAGCCATAACAGAAGAGACATTTGTCTAGTAGAGTGCATGCAATACAGTGTAACCAGAATAGTACAGAGATAAAAGGGTTAGTATAACAAAATTTAATTAGACAGCTAGGGATGTGTGCATTACATTGCTAGGAAAGAAGGGGAGAAAAAGTAACATGAGTGGGCAGATGAAATGGGACAGTTCAAGAAAGACTTGAGGCAATAATAATGCTTGTAATGCAGTAGTGGTATGATATACTGTATTAATGGAGGCAATAATACAGTATATGTCAGTATAAGGGTTTCAAGGAAAGGAAAAGTGGGGTGACCGAGGGGCAACTGCTTATGGCTGAGATACAAACATGGAAGATTTTTATACCATCTTCTTTCACTGGTGTACTCACAAATTTGTAAACTCTCTGAATTAATGCCATTAATGTTTGATTCAGTGAATACAATTTCCAGTTGAATTCTTTATGCACATTAAAAGGAAGCCAGAATAAATAATTCTGAAAATAGTCATAACTGGACATCAATGTAGACTCACTCGTAAGTACTTTTGTATAGACCTGTGCTAAAGGCCTTTGTTTTACCTTTATTGTCTAATAAGATCTTGTATTGGTGCCATGAAGTGCCATGAAGATATTCCTAACTCCATTAATTAATATGTGTTTACATACTTTATCAAAGAACTGTAGGGCACTCATTTAACCCTGTAGCAGGCAGACACCTTGATCCTTGTCCTGCTGAACTCTGCTCCTCTTCATTGCATTTTGCTTAGGTAATCCTCATCTTTTTTCTGATAGCATTAACATCAATACTCCTTACAGACATTTGATATTATACATGCACACAGTTGCCAGGGGTCCAAATATTTTAGTTCATAACAGAAACAGAGAAAGTATTTTTAGTGAATCTTGATGCTAACTTTGAAAGGTGGTAAGATTATTTGCCCTACTCTGTTTGCTATTATCCCCTACTGCATCCTGTTTTTTTCTGGATTACCATTTAAAATGTCAAGAGTCGCAATGCAGGGTTACAAAATGTTGGGACCAAATGACAGAAAATCCTAACTTAACTTTATTAAGTCAGTCATTGCCATTTCTTAGAACATTCCCTTTTCTCTGAGATATGGCAGTCTTGAAGTTGGTATATATATATATATATATATATATATATATATATATATATATATATATATATATATATATACATACATGTTCCAATGCATGGTGTGCTTGTCCCTGCAAAAAATAAGTTTAAAGGAGGAGAGAGATGTTCAATATTCATTCTTCTCCTGTATTTTTAGTCTTTTTTGCACTCTTCCAGGTCTCGGCATTGCATGTTCTGGCAATTAAATATGGGGCATTTTTTTTAGTCTTCCTGGAAATAGGTATACATTTTCCAGTTAAATGTGTCACCTTTATAATTCGGGTTAAATTTGCAAGTCAAATTCTGACTATCAGAACTGCAATTCTTGAAATAGTAAGATTGCATGTGTGTAAAGGTGAAACCTGCACTAACTACAAGGTTGTGGTACCTTGGAATATCCCTCCCTTCACTGAGGTATAGTGATCTCAGAATAAGAATGCGTATGTTCTTTTTGGAAGATAGTATCCACTTGGACTTGATGGTTCTCCATGAGATACTTAAATGTTTGTATTATATACATGCTCAGCCTTTTATGAAACACTGTAGCCATTAAGTTCTAGACTCTCTTATATGACTTCTGTACATACTATGCAGCTTTTGTTTCCCCTCCTCTGAACTGCCTGTACGCTGTGATCTAATGAAAATGACATCTCCAGAACTGCAAACAGTAAATCGGTAAAACGTCTTAAAAACTGTCCATAATCAGCACAATCATAATGAGCGTGAAGACTTATACATTCATTCTGCAGATACAAATGGTAACTTTTGTTCAACTGTAAGTTTTATTGTGACACAACGATAACATTGTTGTAGAAAAAATCATCAGCTCCACAATAACTATTTTACCAGCTTTTGAGATGTTTTCCTGACTGCAGGATTACATTATTGTAATAATGGTGTTGGGAGGGAAGCTAATAGCAGTTAAGCAGCATTTTGTGGAGTTGTTTACTTTGTCTTTTCTCAGTATACTGTCATGCTAAAATTAATGTTTGTTATCACAATTCTGAACTAAAAAGCAAGGATTGCAGAGGAGACTCCCAGAAAGATATTTAACTAGTAAAGCATCACACTTTCATTTACCAAGAATAGCATCAAATGAAGTGAAATAACATATCATCTATCTGTTACCACAGCATATGAACTGAATTAGTCAAGATGTGTTTCACAGACATTGCATCAGCTGTGGTAACTAAACTTAGAAAGGAGAAAACATTTAGCACTTATGAAATTTCTTATGGACTTTGTGTGCAATGATGAAAAGCTTCTGTGAACAGAAGCAAAGTGGACTTATGCATTGCACTATTTTTTAAAGCAACACTACATTTAATCTCAGTATACACGGTTAGCACAGGGAACAAAATATAAAACAGTACTTGCTCTCAAGCATAGATTCCCATACACCATACAATCTTCTTGGCCTTTTTTCAAAGTCATTTTTTCTTAAAGCACTGTGTGAATGAAAGCACCAAATATCTATACTTTCTTCTCAGCTGTGTATAATTAAATACGGTATACTTTCTATCATATTTTACCTTGCCATCATACAGGTGTCTCCATTAACATAAAGGGACTGCTGCACCGAGATTACATGGTAATGCATTTATTTATTTATTTCCATTTTTTAAACTGGGATACTGCAGCTGAGCTCAGAGATCCCCTTTTCAGTGAAGTCCTGGAGTCTCAGGGAGAAAAGCAGCTGGCATTTAAACATACAATATTAACGCTGAAAGTAAATACCAAATGGACCAAAGGAAATTCTTCCACTCGTTTATTACAAAAAATGAACCAAAGTCATTCCATTCACTGGTTAAATTTAAAACAGATTAAAACAAAAAAAACAAAAGAAGCCACAGTAACGTAAAGCGCTTTTCGTTCGGGTGTTACCCGAACTTCCTCAGACAACTTAGTTAAAACTCAGTTCAGTTTTAAATACTTTTACTTACAATGAACCAATCAGAGTAGCAATTTAATTCGTTTACTCAGTGTAGCCTAATTTAAAAGGAAATTACTCGTAATTCCAAAAGTGGATGGTAGCTAGTAAATAAGTAAATAGATGGTGTGCTCCTGAACAATAGTAACTAGTACGCACACACTCACCTTGTTTAGTTTTTTCAAACTACATCAGCCTTGTACCTAAAACTGTTAATAATTAACCTAACTCCACAAAAAGTACTCTAGTGTCTTAATTATTGTTATTTATTTTAATTTTTTAATTTTTATTTTTTACTGTCAAGCAAGTCTACTTCCTCATGCACAATAGCCCTGTGTTTCCTTTTTGAAAATATTTCATATTTAATATTGAATATTAAGTATTTAATGTTCAAAATCAACTCTTGTTCTTCTTGTTCCATCTCACCTAAGAAGCACCAGCTACGGCAGAGAGGGAGACAGTTGGTTTACAAATGTCGGTGTATCCCAAATAGAATTAAATGTGTCAGCTAGTTACCAGCAAGTCTAGTTCATACCATGACCAGTGTACATCACTAGCAAACTCTAATGTGGCCTTACGATGGTGTGTGGATCTCTCCATGTCCGTCCTGTCATTTTCAGAAATCAACATGCTGGTAACTAGAAGGTACAAAGAAATGTGAATACGTCTCGTGAGGTTCCACTATACGATTCCAATGTCACATATGCTCTGTTTAATGTTGTAAAAACCAGACCAACTCCAAACCCCCCCCAAAAATGTATATAAATAATAAACCCTTAAGAAAAAATAACGCATTAGTTGTACATAATAAAGGTTATAACAAGTTCTATACATTTATAAGTGGTTGGTGTAATTCTAATTTAGTTTTAATTCCTGTTCAACCAACCCCACCAGGGGATACAAGCAGTCAAACTAGCTTAATATAAAGGGGTGAAAGAGGGGGAGGGGGAGGAAAAGAGGGGGGGGAGAAAGGGAAAAGAAAGGGGGAGGGAGGGAAAGAATGGTGATGTGTTGGTAAACAATGATGATTAAAAAAGTTTTTAAAAAAATTAACTATACATTTCTAATAATTATTAATTAAAATTATCTACTTAAATTCCTCAATTTTAATATACAAGAAATGGAGCAGGCTTCATTTAGTCCTGGTTCCGTACGTGCATCCAGTCTAAGTTGCCAATTAAGTTCACTCCTTTCCGATGTCAATTTGAGCAAGCTGTCCGGTACTCGAAATCCTCCCTTCGTGACTGGGTCTGTTTGTGAAATAATCTTAAACTTAAAAGAATGGCCTGTGTGCAGTTCACAGTGGCGGGCTAACGCATTGTTTAGATTTTTCCTAATAATAGCGTAATTGTGCTCATAGATACGGTCTTTCAACTTACGATCGGTCTTCCCGACGTAAAAAGATTTACATCCCTGGCATTCAGCCAAGTAGACCACACTCTTGGTGTCACAATTGTAAGTCCCTTTGATGCAAAAAGTTTCATTCCTTATTCTAAATTTATTCTCACAGTCAATATAAGCACATTGTTTACAAGACCCGCATTTTCGGGTACCCCCCATTGTTTTCTCTGTACTCCTGTAACCCTTTTCTAAAATCTGTTTCAAGTTGGAACCCCATTTAAAACTAATAATAGGGTTCTCCCCTATTTTAGCAAAAATGTCCTTGTTCAAAGACAAATAAAACCAAAGTTTTCTAATCACTTTCTGTATGTCATACGCTGCCGGGGTGTAAGTAAAGGTAAAAGCCAGTGGATAGTTGTTGCTGTTTTTAGTTTGTTTCACCTCAATACTCCCTCTCGCTGGACCATGTGATGTAAACCCTTTTGGTTCCTGGACAGTAAACATTATTTCAGTAGAACTCGGGTTCTCAATTCTCACTATAGATTGGTTCAGTATTGGTTTGTAAAAACCTGTTAAACGCTTCCTTGTTACTTCCTTCAGGATACTGCCTAGGAAATTCTCTGGGTAACCCCTATGCAAAAACATGTTGTGCAAGAGTTTACATTCTATTTCAAACTCATCCTCAGTAGTGGTCATTCTTGCGGCTCGCACAAACTGGCCCTTGACCACGGACTTTTTCTGATGTAAAGGGTGGTCACTGGTAAAATGTAAAAATGAGTTTGAAAATGTGTTTTTCCTATAGATCCTAGCAGTGTATCTCCTGTTCGGGACATCCTTATATAAGTCAATATCCAAAAAATTGATCCTATATTCCTGAAAATTCTGAGTAAACCTAAGGAAGGTAGTTGATTGGTTTAAAAAGGTCACTAGTTCGTCTGCCATAAGTTTTCCACCTTCCAACATTATAAAAATGTCGTCCAAAAACCTCTTGTAGACTCTCACCGCCCCAAACAGCACGTTAGGGAACACAAAATTGGTTTCCTGATAGGCCATCACCATATTGGCAAAACTAGCCCCTACCGGGGAGCCCATAGCCACTCCGATTTTTTGAATAAAGAGCTTGTTGTTAAATTGTAAATAGTTGTTTTGCAAGGTGATGTCCAACAGTTGCTCAATTAAAAGGACTTCGTCCTCAGGGGCCCCTTTTAACCTCATAAACTCCACCACCCATTCTACCCCCCGTCTGGTGTGGTATACTTGAATACAAGTCACAGACGTCTACTGTGAAAAAGTTACTTTCCTCGTTAAATAGTACAAGATTAATTTCTTCCAAAAAGGACCACGAGTCTTTACAAATTTGCTTTTCACCTCCCAAGTACTTCTTCAAAATTGTGTCTGCTACCTTTGCACAAGGAAAGGTGATGGACTGTCTCCCATCCACCAATGCTCTAAACGGGGGGTCCAACAAGTTCTTATGAATCTTAGGTATTCTAAATAGTTGGGGAATTCTTGGGGCCAGCATGGTTAGATAATGATTTGTCTGACTATCTGTTAGCCCATTTATAAATAAATCACCTAAGAACATCTTAATCCTATTGTGTGCACTATTCATTTGGTTAATACTCACTTCCTCGTAGGTGTCCTTCTCCAACAATGATTGTATCCTATTTGTGTAGTCATCCCTATACCCACTAAGCCCCCTCCTTTGTCTGGCTTCATTGTTCTAATCGGAAGTTTGCAAAAGGCTCTCAAAAGTTGCCTCTCATGGTGTGTCATGTTACCCTCCTTCCTTAGTTGATTGTAATTTTGAATTACTGACCTAAGTTCATGTTCACATAAAAACTCAAATAACCCTATATAGTAGGGTGTACTGGTGGGTTGTAAGTACTAGCCACCCTCAATTCGTTGTTACTATAAGAGGAATCACCCATCAAAACAGTCAAATTGAGTTTACGAATAAAGAGCTTAAAGTCAATAAGCAGTTCGGAAAGGTCACATCTCCCCGTAGGTACAAAGGTAAACCCTTTTGCCAAAAATTCGACCAGTTCAGGTTCAATGTAAAAGTGAGTGTAGTTGAAAATCTTGAAGTCACCCTCTTTATTCAGAACCAGCTTATAAGGTGCAGAACCTAGTTCATCTTCTTTATTCAAAACCAGCTTATAAGGTGCAGAACCTAGTTCATGTTGCTGCGGGTGTTGTACCTCCTTATTGGTTGGTAGTAAGAGTTCACAGTCCAGTTGCTCCCCCCATTCCCCCTCCCCCTGTAGTTTTTTGTTGTTGTTGTTGCTTGTACCCAGTTTGTTCCCATTGGTTCCCCTGATTAGAATTACAGTCATAACCCAGTCGTGTCATTGGGTGGGGTCGTACTCACAGTTACCCCCTCATTGTCACCAAGGGCCATGGTCTGGTTAATGAAGTTAGAACTGTTAGGCTCATCACAGTCTACAGAAGGATCATCTCTCCCAGAAGCCCTCGCTTCCGGTCCTTCACCTTGATGGAAACCCTGGTTGTGTCCAGGTAACAGTTGCTGCCCCCCATCAAAGAACTGTTGTGAAATGGGTGGTTTACGATAAGCATAACCCCCCTTGTATGCTTTTAAGTCCCTCTGTAATTTGTTAAGCTTTCCAACCTTCAATTTCTCCAACTGCTGGGCAATGGTAATAAAAGTTCTGTTGTAGTCAAACTGGTACTAATAAAACAAACTGTTCGTTTTAATACCGTTTTCCAATGTCCGCATTTCCTCAGTTAGTTGGTTGATCGTACTTTGATAGTGCTTAATCATTAGGCCTAAAAGTTCCAAACCTTGTCTATTGAAGAGCTCGACTAGCTCCTTATGGAACTGCGAGCCCTCAATCAGGCCCATGGGATAAATACAATGTCTCAAACCTTTGGGCACAATCTTGTCCTTAATACATCTATTAAGGTAATTAATCTCCAACTGCAATTTTTTGATTTTAAAAAGTTTAAAGTCAAAACTTTTAAGTTTTTCCACAAGCCCCTCCTCACTTTGGTTATTCCTGAAATTATTTTCTTTAGACTGGTGTATATCTAAATTCAGTTCGTCATTTAGCCAACAAGAAATGTCATAATTAGCACAAACCTGGGTATCTGGAGTGGCCTTTGCGTGGTTGTTGTCGCCTGAATTAGAACTCCATTGTAGTCCACCTTCCACGTTGCCTGTTTCTTGTCTCACATTATCCTGTAGTTGTAAGTGCTGCAGAGAACCTTGACCCAGTCCCCTCTTATAATCAATTCCTTGGCCAGCCGTGCTTAGTCCAAACGTACGATCTGAAGTAGGAAGACTTCATTCGTCTGCAACCTGTGGGTATCGGATCCGACCTCGGATCCGAGCCGGCAATTCAAAAGCTTTAGGCTCCGAGCTCCTAGCTCCTCCCTCTTACCCATAACCCCTTGCCAAGCCCTGACTGACCTCAGATTTCGTTTGCCGCTTTTCAAGTAGCTTCGGAATTCCAGAGCTCCTGGCGTTGGTGAAGATAAGAAACTATTTTTGACAGAAAAAGTTTTAAAAATCTTTATTTTTGTTGTTGTTATAGTTAGTGTTGAGTGTGTTTAGGCTTTCCTCTCTCTTTTAGTTAATTATTCTCGGGTTTTTGCGTAGTTTGTTTGTGTGTGTTTTGTGTTAGGCCTTAGGGTTGTGATGTCTGAAGCCCATAAGGCTGTTTTCTCGAAATGTACCGAGTGTGGCCATAAGCTGTCCCCAGCGGATGGCCACACTCGGTGCGTTAAATGCTTGGGGGTTGAACACCTGTCATCTGGTTGTACCATTTGTGCAGGGTTCAACCCCCGGGCTTTGAGGGAGCGGAGGTCGAAGCTGGTGCTGGCGGGTCTTTTACCTCCAGATACCGCCGCCTCTGCCCTTCCACGCAGCAACCTGTTGCTGTGGGTTCTCCCTCCGGCTGGGACTCAACCTCCTCTAAGTTGCCGGAGGAAGGAATCCTCTAGGGAAAAAGAAGGAGGAGGCACAGGGAGGCACCACAAGCGGAGAGCGAAACTACCAGTTCGGCTCCTCCATCTAAGCCGGCCTCCCCTGTGCCTTCTAGCTTTCCTCCTCCTCGGCTCCACTCCCCTCGGTTCTCTCCTGGACCCGAGGAGGAGGAGGCTAGCCCTTCTAGGAGGTCTCCAAGGCGGCTCTCTAGGTCCGCTTCGGTGGCCTCCACCAGGTCAACATTTTCAATGAGTGAAGCTGATATGGACCGGATGATGAGGAAATTCATCCAGGCCCAAATGCAAATGGGAGTGCTCCTAGCCCCCATCCGGGAGGAGCTTCGACCTTTTTTCGCCCCTTGGCTCCTTCTCCGACCCATATCTCGGGTTCGGAGCTGTCGGCGCCGGGCAGATTTGGATCCGGGGTGGGTGGATCCGATGGGTCGGTGCACCTCGGATCCTTCCCATCCCTTGAGTGCTTGGTACCGGACCCGACCTCTCGGAGCCGAGGCGAGCCTCGGATCCGAGGGAGCTGGTGTGTCTTCGGCTCCGTCCAGGTCGGAGCACACGGTCTCTCGGATCCGACGGTTCGGCTCCGACTCCGATCCGTGCGTCGGATCCGAGTGGGGTCGGCTCGGGCTTAGAGAAGCTGGCTCCCCCTCGGCTTTCGACGTAGTGGAAAGGGCACTGTTGAGGACATCCGGACCCCCGGTCCCTGCCACGGCTCCATCCTGCACGCCCTTGCAGTTGGGCCAGGCCCCCACCAGCCGGTCCCAGGGACAGCCCGCCTCGATGTCCCAAGTGGTTCCCTTGGAACATCCTACTGCTGAAGAGTACTCCTCGGACAGCCCCCCCCCGATGAAGTACCTCGGAAGCGTAAGTGCAAGAGGAGGCACATGGACTCCCCCGAGTCCGTCACTGAAGACACAGACTTGGATGAAGGGGAAGGCTCCCCTAGGTCACCCCCTGAGGACGTCTCATTTGGAGACATCATGGAGATGTTAAGGATCGGGGGGGGGGTCTGCCCCCAAGGCTTCTTCGGACGAGTCTGTGTTCTTGGAGGCATTCGAGGCGGGCCCTTCTACCTCTTGGGTGTCCCCTCCTGCTGACCCCCTGGTGGATCTTATTTCCATCAGGGCGTGGAAGGATCCGGACACCATTGAGCCTATCCCTAAACGCCCGGACCGCATTCTTTCCCCTCCGTCGGATCGCACCCACTGGAGTAAGGGCCCCCCAGTAGATGCCATGATGATGGCTGCAGCCACTAAGAGGGAATTGGCCCAGGAGAGTCCCTCTATGCATCCTCCGGGCAAGGAGTCCCGCTCGATGGATCGCATTGGGAAGTGAGTTTTTAGTTCAGCAACCTTCTCCTTGAGAGCGCTGAACTACATGGCACATGTCATTAGGATGCAGCGGGATCTGATTAAAGAATACGCTGCATCTCCCCCGGAGTCCATGTCGAGTGAGGATAAACAGGTATACTCCACCCGAATGGCCACTCTCAGATCGGTTTCCAATACATCTATGCGGCTGCTTTCTCATGCTACTGAGGGAGCCGCTAGAGCCAGCGGAGCAGGCCTAGTCATGAGGCGACAGGCCTGGCTCCGCCATTGTGATTTTGCAGAGCCCTTCAAGGCGACCTTCGCGAATGCCCCTTTCGATGGTTCTGCCTTGTTTGGCAAGACTGTTCGTGAGACTTTAGTCCAGAGCGAAAAGGATGGGAAGACGCTGTCTGCCGTCGGAGTCCGCTTCTCAGCTCCCCAGAGGTCCTTCTCTAAGAACCAAAAGGGACAGAAGAAGATGTGGTTCCGGAAGTCGCAGCAGTCCCAACCTGCTCCGGATAACCAGTCCTTCCGTGGCAGAGGAGGACGGGAGGTCGCTGGGTGCTAGAGGCAGGGGGGGCTCCTGGCAACTTTGGGTCCAGAGAACCTTTCTCTGATAGACCCACGCAGCAGCCCTGAAGGGTTGCCTGGCTGTCCGTCTCTGGAGGCAGTTGGGGGGCGTTTTTCGAGGCACCTGACTTCTTGGGAGTCCATAACAACAGACAGTTGGGTGCTTCGTGTCATATCCAGAGGATATTCAATTCCCCTATTCAAGGTTCCCAAATCTCTCAGCCTCCCAGATGTTCCACCCGACCAAAGGGAGGCGGCAGCTGTCGAAATCGAACAGCTGCTAGAAAAAAGAGCTATCCAGCGTCCCCGAGATCAAACGGATTAGGGTTTTACTCCAGGTTCTTTTGGTGCCAAAGAAGACGGGGACTTAAGACCAATCTTAGATCTTTCCCAGCTGAACCTGTCAGTAACCAAGCAAAAGTTCCGGATGGTCACCCTGCAATCTATACTTCTCCTTTTGAGGGAGAACGACTGGATGTGCTCCTTCGACCTCAAGGACGCGTACTACCACATTCGGATGGACAGGCGATCCAGGAGGTTTCTTCGCCTCGGCTGGGAGCCAGTCATTATCAGTTCAGGGTCCTCCCTTTGGTCTCACCTCAGCCCCCAGGGTGTTTACCAAGGTGCTAGCGGTGGTAGCGGCCCACCTGAGGCTCCAGGGATTACAGGTCTTTCCGTACCTGGACGACTGGCTCCTGACAGCATCATCAAGGCATCTTCTGTGCTCAGCCAGGGATTACTTTCTTCAACTAGCACCAAGGCTGGGCATCACGATCAACTGGGAGAAATCTTTACTGAACCCCACACAAGTTATAGATTTCATAGGAGGAAGACTAAACACCAGATCTATGCGAGCCTTCCTCACCCCGGACTGTATTGCCAACCTGAAGTGTCATGTGACAGCGATCCTGCAACCATCTCCAATGGCAGCTTCGGTCCTGAGGGCCCTAGGTTCTATGGCGGCAGCTATTCCGCTTCTCATTCATGCTCGTTTATGCATGCGGGTTCTTCAATGGACCCTTCAGGTTCAGTGGTCCCCTCTTTGTTCCCCTCTAAACGCTCCGATTGCGGTCAGCAAGGCGTGCAGGGACTCCCTTCTTTGGTGGCTTCTTTCTCCGGAGCCCCTGGCAGGGAGACCTTTTTACGCTGCATTTCCCCGAGCCACAGTGACCACGGACGCTTCTTGCCCCGGGTGGGGGGGGCATTCTGCGGGAAAGATTGTCCAAGGCACGTGGAATCCCACAGAGACGTCATTGCATATAAATGTCCTGGAAATGAGGGCGGTGCTCCTAGCGTTGCAAGCACTTCACCACGTTCTTCCTTCAGGGACTATTGCGATACAGACAGACAATATGTCGGTGGTCTGGTATATCAACAAACAGGGAGGAACCAGGTCTTACCCCCTTTGTCGAGAGGCCATGAGAGTCTGGGAATGGGCAATTTCCACCAAACGCTTTCTGGTAGCAACGACATTCCGGAAAGTCCAACATCCTTGCGGACAAGCTCAGTCGCACCATCCTTTCTCCACACGAGTGGTCTCTCAATCCTCAGGTAGCGAAGAAGATTTTTGCCGTTTGGGGGCAACCCTGTTGCGATCTTTTTGCCTCTCCCTCAAACGCCAAATGCGACAATTTCTTCGCTCTGCTTCCCCCACCAGGGGAGTTCCCGAGAGATGCTCTGGTGCATGCTTGGCCTCCCGGTCTCCTTTATGCCTACCCTCCACTTCCTCTGATGCAGAGGCTTCTGCAGAAAGCCATCAGTTTGGGGAGCAGAATGATTCTCATTGCCCCGTTCTGGCCTCGGCAACCTTGGTTCCCCTTCGTATGGTCTCACAAAATCAATCCACCCTGGATTCTGGATCCAATTTCGGATCTCATCTCCCACCCTCTGGGAATGTCAGTTCCCAATCTGCAGACCCTGAAGTTGACAGCTTGGCTGCTCCAGTTCCATCTTTAATTAGGACTCCCGGTATCCCATCACCGGTCAAGGCCATTTTAGTGGCAGCTCATAAACTTTCCACCAGGCAGGTTTATCGGAGTAAATGGAAGAGATTCTCTATATGGGCAGTTCAGAGAACTTTGGATCCCTTCTCGGCACCTATGTCAGCGGTGCTGGATTTTCTAACAGACCTCTTTCATCAAGGGGCTAGTTCTTCCATGATTAAGGTACAATTGGCAGCTATCTCGCATTATCACATTGGTCATGACACAGCTCCCCTTATGACGTGTAAATTATGCAAAACATTTCTCAAAGGAGTTTTTTGTTGAGGCCTCCAGTCAAGGAGGTTGTACCACCTTGGGACTTGTCTTTAGTTCTGCAAGCCCTTACTGCTCCTCCCTTCGAGCCTGCAGCTTCTACTGATCTAAAGTACCTTTCCTGGAAGACTGCCTTCCTGGTAGCTATCACTTCAGCCAGAAGAGTCTCTGAACTTCAGGCTCTATGCGTCAAGCCGCCTTACCTTTCTTTCTTCCCTGATAGGGTGTGCCTCAGGACCAATCCTTCTTTTCTTCGAAGGTCTCTTCGAATCCAATATTAACCAGTCAATCAATTTACCTGTGTTTTTTCCCAAGTACTCAAACAAAGGAGAATACAAATTGCATTCCTTGGATGTTCATAGACAATTACATTTTTATATTAACAGAACAGCTGGTCACAGGAAATCAGATCAGCTGTTTGTCTCCTTTGCTAAATTTGCTCTGGGTAAAGCAGTATCTAAAGTCACACTATCTAAGTGGATTGCTAATTGTATTCTGCAGGCATATGACACTTCAGGTAGACCTGCTCCTCAGAGGGTTATGGCTCATTCTACTAGGGCAGTTTCCACATCAGCCGCTTTTAAGTCCCGTGTATCATTGGATGATATCTGCGCGGCAGCTACTTGGGCCTCGCCTCATACTTTTATTTCTCATTACAAGGTGGATGTTGTTTCTAAAGGAAGAGCATCCTTTGGCTCAGCGGTGCTCCGAAACATCCTTCCATGACGGCCGCCCAAGATTCAGGTAGCTAGGGACTCTGTCCCACAGGTTGCAGACGAATGAAGTCTTCCTACTTCAGATTTAGAAGTTATGTACTCACCATAACGTTCCATCTGAGTAGGTGACTTCATTCGGATGCAACCATCCCCCCCTCCATCCCCCTGACCTTTCTAGAGCGAGTATTTATGCTGTTTTAGTGTACTGTTGTCAGTATTTTGAGGCAAACTCAATCTGAGGTCAGTCAGGGCTTGGCAAGGGGTTATGGGTAAGAGGGAGGAGCTAGGAGCTCGGAGCCTAAAGCTTTTGAATTGCCGGCTCGGATCCGAGGTCGGATCCGATACCCACAGGTTGCATCCGAATGAAGTCACCTACTCAGATGGAACGTTATGGTGAGTACATAACTTCTAATTCTTGCTGTGTAGTGACCAAGTCCACCTTTGCGGTCAGTTTGTCCAATCGCTCACTCATCAATTCCAGTAACTGGGTTAGGTTACCCTTTTCAGTCACGTCGCTCGAAGTGGAATCATCCATCCCTTAGTAACCTTCGGTATCCAAGTCGAACCAAAACTTCATAAAAAACAGGAAATGTCAACAAACCAACGCTGAAAGTAAATACCAAATGGACCAAAGGAAATTCTTCCACTCGTTTATTACAAAAAACGAACCAAAGTCGTTCCATTCACTGGTTAAATTTAAAACAAAAGAAGCCACAGTAACGTAAAGTGCTTTTCGTTCGGGTGTTACCCGAACTTCCTCAGACAACTTAGTTAAAACTCAGTTCAGTTTTAAATACTTTTACTTACAATGAACCAATCAGAGTAGCAATTTAATTTGTTTACTCAGTGTAGCCTAATTTAAAAGGAAATTACTCGTAATTCCAAAAGTGGATGGTAGCTAGTAAATAAGTAAATAGATGGTGTGCTCCTGAACAATAGTAACTAGTACGCACACACTCACCTTGTTTAGTTTTTTCAAACTACATCAACCTTGTACCTAAAACTGTTAATAATTAACCTAACTCCACAACAAGTACTCTAGTGTCCTAATTAAATTAAATATGGAATATTCTCAAAAAGGAAAGACAGGGCTATTGTGCATGAGGAAGTAGACTTGCCTGACAGTAAAAAATAAAAAATAAAAAAAATTAAAATAAATAACAACAATTAGGACACTAGAGTACTTGTTGTGGAGTTAGGTTAATTATTAACAGTTTTAGGTACAAGGTTGATGTAGTTTGAAAAAACTAAACACGGTGAGTGTGTGTGTACTAGTTACTATTGTTCAGGAGCACACCATCTATTTACTTATTTACTAGCTACCATCCACTTTTGGAATTATGAGTAATTTCCTTTTAAATTAGGCTACACTGAGTAAACGAATTAAATTGCTACTCTGGTTCATTGTAAGTAAAAGTATTTAAAACTGAACTGAGTTTTAACTAAGTTGTCTGAGGAAGTTCGGGGAACACCCGAACGAAAAGCACTTTACGTTACTGTGGCTTCTTTTGCTTTTTTGTTTTAATCTGTTTTAAATTTAACCAGTGAATGGAATGACTTTGGTTCATTTTTTGTAATAAACGAGTGGAAGAATTTCCTTTGGTCTGTTTGGTATTTACTTTCAGCGTTGGTTTGTTGACATTTCCTGGTTTTTTGAAACATACAATATTACCTATACAAAAATTGATGTTCAAGTAATAATATACAATTTACAAACACACTGATGTTATAAATATATGCATTTTTACAAAGTCTACAACAGCAATAAATGAAGCATCATAATGATATATAGGAATTAGTACTAATAATTGCAGTGACTCTTCGTTAAATGCCGGCGCAGCACCCATCACATGGGCAGATCAAGGAAGTACTTCTTTTTATAGTAGTGTTATAAACAAGTTAGTGATAGATGCAGTTCTAATATTAGATGGAACAGAGTTCCACAGTGATATCAGGGTAATCGGGGTGAGAGATATGAAACAGTAAGAGTATTTATTAAGGTCTCCTATTTTCTCATTCCACAACAATAATAACATCATGGAATTTTGTGAGTAGCTGGTATAATAAAAGATGGATGGCTTCTCAGACAAGGCAGTGACTGCTCTGTGGTACATGCATTCTCCTGTCCTGCTAAATCACCAACGATCATTGTACTCTTCTGAAAAAGTGTGCTACTGCTGTACTATCAGGTTACCACTATGCAATCATACTGCAGAGAAAAATAAATGTTTAGACATGGTAAAACTAATGTCGCTGGAAGCTTTAAGTGCTTATACAGCATTGGTTTTGTTTCAGGATCAAAGATAAATGTGGTTATTAGATTAACTAATGGGGCTGCATCATTTTTCATTTCATATTTCCCTGAAAACACAAAGAAAGAAATCAGGCAAGAAGTCAGTTCTACTGTTAACTTAATCAGCTATGCACTCTCACCTCCTCTGACTTTTCTTTTCTTTTCACCATTGCTAAGTTTTGTGTGTGAGTGGGGTAGGGAAAAGAAAGAGAGAAAAGAGGGGTGTGTGTGTGTGTGTGTGTGTGTGTGTGTGTGTGTGTAGCACCTTGGGCTGGTGGTGAGCTGTGGCAGGCTGCCGGCTATAGATGCTACCTAATGTATAACAACATGACAAGCAGCTTTTGACTCAGTGGTGCTATCCAATGGCCAAAATGGGTTAGCCATATCTCTCTCTCTCTCTCTTTAGTATTCTGTCATACCAGATGTTTTAAAGTGTTTTGCAACAACATTTTGCACTTTGCGCCTTTATCAAGTTTAAATTCTGCATTATGTTAGTAATTTCTCAACATTTCTTTCTAACCTGCATTCTCTTCTCAATTTCTGCAATGAATTTCAGGACTTTACAGTATCAAAGCTTTTTACTTTGGCTTCACTTTTTGGAACATTCAGAATATGAAATGTTTGTAATCCCAGAAGAAGTGAATGAATAGTTATGTGATCACAAAATGCTGGCATGACTTAGTGGCAGGTCACGGTACAACTATGATAGGGGATTTGCACTTTTCCCACTGTTGTAGGATACTGGAGTTGATATACATGAGTAGCGGGGGGGGGTGGAGGTATAAGAAGTCTTGTCCCCCCTTGCATAAATACGTTTTTGTTTTTTCAGTATTTTGACTTTTGATCTTTTTAGATTGATCAATTTAGGTTCAATTTTGTTAGTTTTCAGCAATCGCTAATACACTTATAAACAGTTGATTCTCATACAACAGCATACAAATTCTTTGACCACATTTGTTTTTGCTTTTACACATTCTAGATAAATGAAGAAATGTTATCTTCTAGCACAGAGTCTGTATTTTTGAGTTACTGTAAGACAATTCTTGCTGTCAATTTTCTAGCCATACCTACAGTAAGACTTAATTAAAACTATACAAGCAGCATATCCTTATTTTGGATTCTTATTTTCACGATGACTCTTCTATCACATCCAATACTTTTACAGCTCATTCTTCTTTTATTTATGATTTTTGACTATTTGACTCACATTGTATTTTATAAACATTCTATTAATCAGTTGATTATTTTATCAACGCAACAGTTATTTTGCTTGGCCTGCACATATCCAGAACTTGTGATAAGTTTCATCTGTTTCCCTTAATGGCCTGTTCTTTGTTCCATTTCATATATTGAAATTAGTCTGTCTGTCTGTTACCACAGAATTATGCAGAGCATCAAATTTAGGTGGGTGCTACTCTTTGGCTTAATAAAGTAATCATCTGTGTTTCTGTAGAACCTTGTACTCTTATAAAGAACAAATGTCTTACAATGTCAGTTTCCTTTTACACTGGGAATAATCAGTGAATGTATTTGTAAATGCTGTTACTTGATTTTCTACTCCTCAAAAAAGTAACAGAGTAAAATAACTTTCTGGCTTCATCCTCGGCAAAATGCAGGAATGCAACACATTAAACATTTTCAGACTTTTCAGCTAATCCACTTGTAGTGAGGGAAAATGAGTTTCTGGATTAAAATCTTATTGTTTTAAGCTAAATTATTTGTAACAAAAGTATTCCTAATAGTTGTTATTGCACCATATTTCCACTGAAAATTTATACTTCCTTAGTTCTAAACATAACATTGCTGGAAAGCAAATATATTTCTTCACTTCAACAAATGCAGTTTGGCAGTTCTACCAAATATTTTACCACTCTCCAACATACTGTTCAATCTTGGAAATATAGTCTAAACTCCATAAGATTTATAGGCCACCTGAATTTTGTAGAACTTCTTAGTGTGACATGATGTGCTAAGTAACTACCTCATTAAAGCTGTATGCCTACATCTATGATATGGGTCTATATCATACGAGCAAATCACACAAATTGCGAACGCTCATAATATTGAAAGTACTGGACCTCGAACGTCCTATTGTGGGGAGCTGTGCCCCCCACACCCCCTGCTAAATATATATTTCAACTCTGAGATCGCACTACAGTGAGGAAAGGGCAAATATCCCATTCTTCACTGTACCACGATCTCAGAAAAAGCACTATGTTCACTATTATGAGCATTTGCAATTTGTGCGATTCGCTCATATGGTATAGACCCCTATGATATTGCCATAAATTTACTTATGTCTTCCCAAATCAGTCTTCTTTGTCCATTTATATTATAAAAATAAAAGTTATAGTGAATCTGGACGGAGCAGTGGTGCAGCAGTTAGCACTGTCACCTCACAGCAAGAGGTTCTCTGGTTCCATTTTCATCTGGGGTATCTTCTGTGTGGAGTCTGCATGCCCTGTCTGTGTTCATGTGGGTTTCCTCTGGGTGCTCTGGTTTCCTCCCTCTTTACAAAGAGATGTGTCTGGAGGGTTTCTCGCTGGGCCTCCCCTGAGAAAGGTCTCTGCCCCAGTCAGACAAATGTTAAATAAAATATACATTTAAAACTGTCCAGTCTTTATTCTAAATTAACCACACAAAAAAACATATTTTAACTTGTTGTTTTCATGGATCTTTGCCAGTCTTTTCTAAATCAATTTAATAAATTCTTTGCCCAACTAACTCCATTCCCGTTCTTAAAACCTTATTGCTGTTCATCTTCTTATTCTTCCATTTCTCCCACACTTCCCCATACTTCACACTAACAGATTTATTCATCCCTTTTCTTTAATTCTTCAGACACTTAAATACCAGTTCTCCCCATCAGATATAGAACGCTAATGGCTAAAGCAGGTTTAGTCCTTAATGTTGTGGGCAAGCCCTTAGTTAATATTGTTACCACATTGACTCTTCCTTGAAAATAGATCAAACCTAGTAGGATTAATGAGGCTAGCAAAAGTGAACAAATGAATGAATAAAACTCGAGTGGAGTTGAAGGGCCCCTTCATCACCATCATCCGTACCCCACAACATTTTTTTTCATAGCCTTTGCAGTGACTCTACATGTTTAGACTTCAGTGACAGTTTCTTGGGCTTCTTAACAAATGAATAGCCTGTGAATAAAGACTCTGCTTACTTATTGTCTTGAGCAGATTGGTCAACAACGGAAGAATGGGGAGGATGAACCACCACTTGGGTACTGTGAATCACAAAAAGAAGGAGTGGAGCTAGGTGGGGCAGAGAGGTAGGAGGTTAAAAGGAGGGGCTACCTGCTACCTTTGAAGAAAATATAGTCAGCTATATAGCAGGGCCTGGATAAGACACCTGAGCACCTATATGAAATTGACAGAGACAGGATACTCCCTACATATTATAATAGGATTGCTAAAATATCATAAGTGTCAGTAAACAACACACCTGTAGCGCAGGTGCCTACCTAACCAATGCTAGGTAGACAGTTATCATATAAACTGATGTCAGGCAGGCTGAAATTAGGGAAGCAGATTCAAGTGAAGACGGCTAATGTCTGCTACACTTCTACCACTTAGAACTGCGTCTGTCTGATTTGCACCATATGAACAGACTCCTGTGTGGAGACATAAGGTACGATTGAAGGATTTTAATGCTTGGACAAAGATTGATCCTTTAACCTTTCACCGGATGCTGGCAACTTATAATCAATTTCTGATAATATGTTAGTCCTCTGGATTGGAGGAGGATGATAGACTAAGATAAAGAATGGGGTGGACTAAGGTGGTTAGTGTAGATACAAACCTTATAAAGAAAATAGCTCTATTGCAATGGTAAGAGCTTCAGTGACTTGGACAGGAGGCTAATTTATAGTAATTATTAACAGCTTGGCCTGGGCTTGTGCTAGTCATTCCATATATTTATGCAGTTTCAGCTGAGGACAGTTATTGGTCTGTGTTGCTTCTTGTTGTCAATATTAATTTTCTTCTGTTCTTTGTGAGAAGGTTTATGAAACTTGTTCATTATGGAGACCTACAGAATGAGGCAGGGGGATCCTGCTCCAACTTATGGGGTATCTATAACATCCAAAACTCTGTATATCCTCTTAGTGTGTCTTTATGTGACATTGTCCAACTCTTTGCACACAAAACATATGAGTGTGGTGTGGGAAGTATTCAGTCAAATGAATCATTTAAGTATTTGCTGCAGGGGGACTTGTTTTCCACAGGGACACTTACTGTGAGATGCTATGACCCCCAAAGTAGGCAAAGACCGGTGCAGGACAGTGACTAAATAAAATATATAAATAAAAAGAAAACCATTAATGCTGTTTACCTTGGAGTAATAACCTTTGCTCAGGTAACAGCATATTGCCTTTTATAACCATTCTCTGATGATGGAAATGGAATTTACTTAACTCTGTTTCTGACCTTAATGAAAATAAAATGGCTAGAATTCAACAAAACCTTTAGAAAATCTAAACTTAAGTAATCATCCAATAGTGATCCTTTTCTGTCCTTATTCTCCTGATTTCTGAGTCAGCACCTCTAGGCGTATATGGACACATGTAAACTCATTATATAAACCTACTTGATCCAATGTTGTCCATTTTCATCTGATTCAACCTTTGGGACTTGGATCTGACTCGGATTCAGGTCTGTTCCTTCAAACCTTTGGATCCTGGGATGTGGCTCCTCCCCTATCCATAATTCCCTCACCACTGTCAAATTACCCCCAGTCTTGTTTGCTACATCAACCAAATGGTTTAAGAGGTTCTGAGCTCATTTATGGATAAGTGTTTTTCAAATTTCACATCCTTAAAATTACTTAGAAACTATTTTATTCCTTTTTCTATCATAGTCCTTTTCTCCCCTATTAATATCTTATTAAAAATTCTCTTTTATGCTGTATTGTTTAAAATAACTTAGTTTAATTTACTATTACTCTAATATTTTCTTTATTCATAAAATATTTTTCCTTGGTAGTATAACTGTAGAACTGACTTGTGTTCAAGTTAGAGTAGGTTGATTATTTGTAAGCTAGAGTAGTGTTTGTTGTTCAACTTTTTGGAGTGTCTTGACATTTTCTTAGGTTATCATACAAAAGTTTTAAGAAGTGTGGTAAAAGTGACTAAAAATTCCCCTTCAGGATCCCCACTCCCTTTGTATGTACTGTTTGGGGGCAGTGCACCATTAAAAAGAATGCAAAGCCCTATGCTTCATTTGATCACAAAGCACTTCACAGCAGAAGAGAAAAGCTGATTTTAAAGGGCCTCCTTTCAACTACTTCAACATCCTCAGTACTTTCTCCATCATCTTTGACTCTGAGGGAGAAAGAGAAGGAAAAAGAAAAAGGTAAGGAAGCTTCTAAGTTGAAGGATCCTATTCCAGGCAGCAAAACTTCCGAGAAGGTCATTGTAAAACCCTCAAAAAACTGGTCTCTTGACCCCACAGCCTCTGCGTTCCAGCATCAAAAATTGCAAAGTCTTTGGATCTGAATTCTTGGATCTATTCCCCATGTCAAACCAGGATTTTTTCCTCCAGATGCAATCAGTCCTCAACTTTACTCCCTCAATCTGCAACAGCACTCCAGGTATTCTTTAATTACTTCTTTCTGGTCTGTCTGTTCTAGTAGAGTCACACCAAAGCTGATGCTGACAGAATGATGAGGAGATTTCTCTGGATGCAGATACAGATGGGGGTCCTCTTGACTCCATCCTTTCTGATAGAGTCAGGACCATTACCATTGACCCCTCTCTGTTTGACTCCATTGCAGGTCTGTCCCTCAAACTGAAGCCCTCATATCCAAATATTTCTAGAGCTGCTACATTGATGTTGATGGTGTCTTCCACTTCAGCTCCAACTACAATCAGTCTCTTTCAACTCCAAGCCTGTCAGATCAAGATGAGAGTTAGAGCTGAAGCTTTGGAGCCAACATCCAACATTGTCAGAGCCTTCCCTTCTTCTCTAGGCATCAGCTGTTAATGGCTTGGCTCCAGTGTTGGCCTTGGAGCCAGGAAGAGTTGGATCTTCTGAGTCTCTCTCTGTCCCACCTATTAGAGAGACTTCCTTGGCTCCTACCACTTCAACTGCCTTTGAGGCCTTTCAGTGGATCATCTCATTATCTTGAAAAGATGGGCTACAGTCCTATTCAGATCCTACCCAATCTCAGATGTATTCTTCTCATCAATAGGGACAGCCAGCTTTCAAAAGTCTTGGAGAAATGTTCTCTTTGAGTTCTCACTCTGATTCAGACCCTTCGCCAAATTTTCCCCAACAACAGACACATAGAAAGCAGACATGCAAATGGAAGCACTCAGATTCATCCCTGGAATCTGTCACAGAAGACACAGATTTGGAGAAATAAGAGGGCTCCCCTAGATCCCCCTTTGGAGATGTCTCCTTTGGAGAAATCCTAGACATGGTTAAACAGAAAGGAGGATGATCCACAGATACACATTCCCCAGAAGAATCTGTGTGTTCTATAGTCTTTTTTAGCTGTCTTTTATACTACCTGGGTGATCCCTCCCCTTGTCCCCCTTATTGACCTAGTGGCTCAGTGTTCTGGAAAGAGCCTGATACAGAAATGCCTATACCTAAAAATCCAATAGAATTCTGTCTGCACCAAAAGACAGAGCTTATTGGAGTCCCCCCAGTGATACCATGGTCATACTGGCAGCCACAAAGAAGGGACTGTCATGGGAGAGCTTATCTGTTGCTCCCCCTAACAGGGAGTTCAGGGCTTCAGACAGATTTGGAAAACAGTTGTACACTTCAGTGATTTTTTTTCCTGACAGCTCTGAACTATATGGCTCACATCATTCAATTCCAAAGAGACTTGACCAAAGAGATTACCAATTCTGTTTCAGGTAACTTGCCAAAGTATGTCCAGGAGACCATGGAATCCCCTTTTCTACCTTATCCTCTATTTCAAATGTCTCCATGCACCTGCTTTCCAATGCAGCTGATTGAACAACCAGAGCAGCAGGTATCGGCATACCCATATGCTGCTATGCTTGGAGGTGGTTGTATGATTTTGTGAAGGGCTTTAAGAGCTCCTTCATCAATGCTCCCTTTGACAGTACCACATTGTTTGGTCCAAAAGTTAAAGACACACTGACTAGAAGTGAACAAGACAATAAGACCCTTTCTGCCATTGAAATCTGTTTCTCTACTCCTCAGAGAATCTTCTCCAGGAATCACTGAAAAAATGTAGTTCTGTAAATCACAGAGTCCTACTAAGGATGCTTCTTTGGAAAGACCCCCCCATGGCAGGGGGGTAATTTCAGTGGACATCGTCCAAGGGACAGAGGTTCATAGGTTCATAGGTGTTTACTAGGCTAATGACCACAAGGGCCTTTTTAAGCCTAGCCATGCATCCCAAATCTCTGACAAGTTCTGATACCCTTGATAAGTGTAAGCATGGACCACAAAACCAAGGATTTCACTGACCCTTCCAGTACTCCTGAAGGTACCAGGTCTTGTGGAGATAAAGGAGACTTTGCTGCTACATACTGGCTGTTTGGTGTGTTTTTTACTCCTGAAGGGTTGCCTGACTGCTGTACACTTCTGGGGGTGCTTATCTCTACTCCCTAAAACCTGTTGGACCATTACTTCTGATTGTTGGGTGTTAAGGATAATAACCAGATTTGAGACCTATAATAGCTGCTTCTGGGTCTAAAACCTACCCCATAGCAAAGTTTTTGGATTTAAAATTAAAGAGGGTACGGATAAATAAGGCAGGCATCCTTAAGGACTCTTGGGATTTTTTGAGGAGTATCGATCAGGGTTTATATCAGGAAAATCTTATTTTTGTCACTTTAGACATCCAGGACCTGTTTAATGTTATACCTTATCAAACAGGACTGGATTGGTTTGAAGAAGCATTGAGAACAAAAGGTAGTTTAGATAATGACACTATTATTTTATTGACAGAATTGATGGAAATGGTACTTATTAACAATTTTCTCTATTTTGAGGGCGAATTTTTCAAGCAGACAAGTGGGGTGGCTATGGGGGCATTGTTATTTTTTGGAATGGGTCTGAGCTTATACTTAATGAGTTTATAGATTATTTGAATAGTACCACGTCCTTTCTTATATTTACGCACAACATTACCTATGATCAATTACAGTACTTGGACGTGCTTATTGAAAAAGTACCAGGAGAGAAGATATTTAAATCCAGTGTGTTTAGGAAAAAGACATTCTCAAATTCCTATTTATTTTTCACCAGTGGGCATCCTTTCATTCAAAAGAAAGGGATAGTTAAAGGACAGTTCATTAGGAGTTGCAGAATGACCTTGAATGACCAAGACTATGTCATTGAGAGTGGTAAATTGAAGGCTATGTTCATGGAAAGGAAGTACCCAATGGAGTTGTTAGAGCAAGTGGAGGGTGAAATTTTGAAGAAAAGAAAAGGTAGGTTTGGTCCTATCTTGGGTGAGCCTGAGCGGATCAACCACCGAGAAGTGAATAATGACATAGAACAAACTAGTTGGAATGGTAATTTTATTTTGAATTTCAGTAGTAATGTCTGCTGTATTAAGGACATAATTTTAAAAAATTGGGAGAGATTTGGGAGATATTCCGACTTGGATTTATTATTTAAAAATCCGCTTAGGTTTACCTATAGAAAGGGCAGAAATATAAAAGAGATGTTGGAGAATTATAAGGTGAAAAACTCCAGATCCAAGAACGGCACATATAAATGTGGTTCCTGTGCACAATGTTCACATGTCCTGCAGGGGGAATCCATGGATTTGATAGGTAGAAAAACAAAACTGGCAAGTAATGTTTACTGCAACTGTGATACTTTTGGAATTATATACATCGCTATATGTAAATTTTGTGGTTCTTTCTACATTGGAAAGACCAATAGGAAATTAAAGCGACGTATATATGAACACATGAATGACATCAAAAAATTTGATATTATTAATGCTTTGTATAAGCATAGTAAAGAATGTACAGAAGCAGTTTTTGGGTTCTTTGTGATAGAAAAAGTTGAAACTGATCCACGGGGAGGACCTTGGGAGACCACCATTGAGTTCAAAGAGCTTCTTTGGCAGTTGAGGTTAGAAGCCAACAAGCCCCCAGGACTCAACGAACATGTTTCATTGGTGCCAGTTCTTAAACTAAGATCTGCCAAACTTTGACATGAAATATGTTCAGGGGTATTCTTATATAATCAATTTTATATACACAAAAAATAAACAAAAAACAAGTTTGCATGGACTGTTTAATTTCAACTGGGTTATTTTTTAGGGCATCCATATTTTAGTATAAATACTTATTATTAGGTTTTTAATGTAAATATGTTTAAAAAAATGGGGGGGCGTTTGTTTCATAGTTATGCACAGGTACTAGAATTATCACAAGTTTATATGCAATGCTTTGAAACATTAGTTATATGTAATTATATCTTTATATTAGTGTTGAAGGATGTTTTAAGTGTTTGTATTGTATTTATTGTGCAAATGTACAAAGTAACTTTCAGTATTAGTATTTTAATTTCATTTTATACTAATTAAAATTAAATGGTTTATAATTTTATTTAATTGGGATCTATTGACCCTGAGGCAATTAGGAGATTGATATATAAGGAGGGAACACAATGCACTCATTATTTCTGATGAAGTCCTGGATATACTAGGACAAAAACGTAGTGTTTTGTGAACATTAAAATAAATAGTTTTTCTGCTCAATCTATGCTGTGTTATTGGCTTTGTTATGCTGGTTTCCTAAGTGCTTTGTCGTAGTCGGTCTTTAGTAATTTTAAAGCACTTTTTCTCTTTCGTTACTTTGATAATAACCAGATGATATTCAATTCCATTTCTAACATTGTCTCAGGCAAAATCCAGGATACCCTTAGTGCCACCCAATCAGTTGAAGCCATAACAGCAGAAGTTGGGAAGCTGGGAAAAGAAGTCATCCAGCAGGTTCCAACAGATCAGATAGGCTCCATTGTCTACTCCAGGTTTTTTTTTCATTCTAAAAAAGACAGGGGACCGAAGGCTGATATTGGACCTAAGTTATTAAACTAATACTTGAAGCAGGCAAAAGTCTGGATAGTCACAGTTCAGCCCAGTTTGCATTTACTCAAAAAGGATGACTGGGTGCTCTTGGATGATCTCTAGGATGTCTGCTACCGCATAAATATACACAGGCATTCCAGGAGATTTCTCCATTTCTGGCTGGGAGCTAATCATTTCCAATTCAGAGCTCTGCCCTTTGGACTCATCACAGCCCCCCAAATGTTTACCAAATGAATGGCAACAGTGACAGCCGGGGTTCCAGGTGTTCATGTACTTAGACAATTGGGCCATCACCTCTCTGACCAAGAATCTGTTAATTATCCAGTGGGACCTCTTACTCCAATTACTTTGCCACATGAGGATTGCAGTGGACAAACAGAAAAGCAAAAATTGTCTCCAACTCAGAACTTAGAGTTCTGAACCCCACTTGGGCAATACAGACAAGCTCATTAAATTATGTATAAACCCTTTTATCACACACTGGATAGCCAACTTGCTCACTGATAAGACCCAGGAGGTCAAAAGAGGTGAGGCCACCACAACCAAGAGGCCATTCACTAGTGGAGTCCCCCAGGGCTCTATACTGGGTCTGCTCATTTTTGGCATCTATTTCTCTGAAGTGGAAGCAAACACTGAATGTTTATGGCTGACTAAGTTTGCAGATGATTGCAAGCTGGGGGTTATCATTGATTCCCCTGCAGACACTAGCATTCTTCATGAAGGCCTACCTCTGCCTAACAAATGGTGCAAAAGCTATAGTCTTAAACTCAGTGCTAAGAAATGCATAATTGTACCCTTTGGGAAGTCAACCATCCCAACCAATTACCATGTTGATATTGTGCCCCTAAGAGTCCACCCAATGGTCAGGAATCTGGGTACACATGTAGACAGTAGCCTTAGCTTTGACCGCTACGTGGTCACAGTGGTGAGGAAATCCTTTTATGTTGTGCAACTTATAAGTAAGAGCATGGCATCTAGGTCCAAGGAGGTCATTATCTCACTGTACTCTGCTCTTATCAGGCCAATCATAGAGTCACAGGTTCTTTACAAAAAGAATACAAGGCATAACAATCCTGCCTTAAGCAGAGCACCATAAAGTCATTTTCCTCTACTCAGATTCCTATATATTGTTGAGGGGGGATCTATGCCTAGCTTACAAGGCATCCACAAACTCCACACTTATGAATCTCCTGCATATTTGTAAGTCAAACAGTACCAGAAATACAAGGTTTAGGGATTTGAAATTTGTCTGTGACTTAAACAGAACATGCTGGAGATAGACAGATATGTATCTTAGAGACTGTCCCTCCTATGGAACTGGCTTCCTATCCATATGAAACTGGGTTTATCTATTACCCAATTTAAGGTCAACCTAGACCAGTGGACAGGGAATAGTAAATTTACAGCAGGCCTGGCACCAATCTCCATTATGGACAGAGGTAGTTTATAAATGCCTGTCCCTTGGTGTTGTATTTGGATACCTGGCATCATTATTTTTCAGGAAAAATTGACTATGCTTAGATAGCCCCCCCACCCCACTGAGTCATTAGCCTAGTAACAATGTATGAATCTGTGAATCTCAAATTTATCAGATGCCACCTGGATACCACAACATCTAGCTATTTGCCTCTGCACAGGGTTCATTCAAGCTGCCAAGCAGCATTACAGGTACTAGTCAATCCATCCCCTCCAGCACATTTAACTCTAAAACTGCTTGGGCTGACGGCATCAACCATCATTTTCATTCCTATGTCCAGATTTTATATGAGGATTCTGCAATGGTCTGTTTCAGTCCAATGGTCCCAACATTATCACCCCCTCAATACCCTAACCAGGATAACCTCAGTTTGCAGAACCCATGTAGAATGGTGGATCATGTCAACAGCATTGACAACAAGTTATCCATTTTCTCCATTTTCCCCTACAGCAGTAGTTAGTATGGACAGTCTCTTTTCAGGGTGGTGTGGGCATTATGAAGCAAGATGGTTCAAGGTACATGGACATCCTTAGAGACCAAGCTCCACATCAAAGTTTTGGAAATGAGAGCAGTCATTTTGATATTGCAGGTATTTCAAGACTCTCTTCCAGTGGATGTGATTTCAGTTCAGACAGACAATATGTCAGTGATCTGGTACATCACCAAACAGGGGGGCTCCAGGCCTTACCCGTGGTGTGGAGAGGCCATGAGGATTTAACAATGAGCAATGTCTTCCCATTGCTTCTTGCTAGCAATGCATATCCAGGGGACTTCCAGTGTGTTAGCCGACCAATTGAGCAGGTGCATTCTCTTGCCTCACAAGCGGTCCCTCAATCCATCGAGTGGTCCATCAATCCAACAGTAGTGAATAAAAGCTTCCATTGCTAGGGCCAACCTTTTTGCAATCTGTCTCATAATTGAACAGCAAATACAGTGCTTACATTGCCATAATCCCTCCACAGGGACAGTCACTGAGGAATACCCTGATCTGCAATTGGCCCCTGTTATCCTTTATGCATTCCCTCTGTTTCATCTAATTACAAAATTCATTCAGAAAGCCAGAAGGCTCAGGCCTAAGGTGATCCTCATTGCCCCATACTGACCTTGACGGGTTTGGTTCCCACATCTTTGGTCTTATGTGCTCAGTCCACCCTGGATGATGGCTTACAGACCGGATCTAATCTCCCATCCTTTCAGGTATCCTCTCTTGGATTTAGAGAACCTAAACTTAACAAAACTTGGTAATGATGGCCAGGGATACCAAGTTTTCAGAAAATGTCATTCATATCCAGCAGGGCTAGTCACTTGATGGTGTAATCCATGAGTCTAGATGCTTCACTGTTGAAGTGACACCCCAGCCACATGTGCAAAAAATGGGATGAAGGGGCTGTAGATGGATAGATGGATGGATGGATCCTCTTTGCATCACAAATAATCTAGTAACAGAAGAGTGTACCAAAGTAAATGGAAAAAGATTTTCCTTCTGGGCTATGGAGACAAGTTTGGACCGTTTCTTGGCTCCCCTTCCCTCTATTTTGGAATGCCTCTCTGAATTATTCCAAAAAGGTTCTAGTTTCTCAACAGTAACAGTTCAAATGGCAGCCATTTCCAATTTTTACATAGGCCATAACAAGACTCCCATATCTTCATTAAAGGTATCTAAGACCTTTTTTTAAGGAAGCCTTTCTTCACCTCCCAGTTTGAGAACCTGTCCCTCCATGAGACATCAGAATGATGCTCCAATCTCTTACACAGTCTCCCTTTGAACCAACAGCTTCAGTGGATCTTAAGTTCTTGACATGGAAACTGATCTTTCTGGTGGTAGTCACATCTGCTAAGAGGATTTCAGAACTACATGCACTTTTGTATAAACCACTTTATTTGTTTTTTCACAAAAACAGGGTTTTCCTAAAACTGAATCAGTCATTCATTTCTAAGGTGGCATCTGAGTCCAACATAAATCAGACCATCAGTTTTCCTGGATTTTTTCCAAAATTTTGTAATAAAAGAAAATATGCATTACATTTACTTGATGTTCATAGACAACTCAGATTTTATTTGCATACAAGTAAGAACGTCAGGAAATCAGACCAACTATTCATTGCATTTTCTAAATCTAAGTTAGGAGAGGGTGTTTCCAAAATCACCCTTTCGACATGGCTGTCAAGCTGGGTTTTTTTTTGTTTGTTTATGAAAAGTTGGATCTAAACCTTTATAAAAACCTGACAGCTCATTCTACAAGAGCAGTGGAAAGTTCTACTGATTTTCAGCATCAATTCCAGTTGATGAGATTTGTGCAGCTGCTACCTGGTCTGCAGTGCATACCTTTGTGCCTCACTATAAACTGAATGTACAATCCAGAACTCGTTCCTCATTTGACTGTGTTTTTCTCAGGAACATCCTTCCTTAATTCCACCTGGGAAATAATGTAGGTAGGAATTCTGTCCCAAATGTTGAATCAGATAAAAATGGACAACATCAGGTACAAAAGTTATGTACTCACGCGATAGCAACAGATCTGTGTTGTCCTATTTTTGTCTGGTTCAACATCCTCCCACCATCCCCCTTCCAAATCGTCACCTAGCATTCCTTGGAGAATGGGTAGACTTAACAGGAGTCCACTCATCTCTAACCTCACCAGGTTAGTTTCCTTGCTATCCAGCTGACATCCTCTTCATTTCAGCTTCCTGTTGAAAAATGTTTGCTTATCTAGCCATAAGTTTGTTGGTAGTTATTTATATTATTTCATGGGCAAACTTGATCTGAGGTAATTTGACAGTGGTGAGGGAATTATGGGTAATGGAGGAGCCAAAGCCTTGGGTCCAAAGGTTTGAAGATGCTGAGCCTGGATCCAAGTCAGATCAGAATCCTGAAGGTTGTACCAGACTAAAATAGAACAACACAAATCTATCATTATAGTAAATACATAACCTTAATTTTTCCATTGTCTGCTGGACTATATACCTTGGGCTGTCCCTGCAAATGATCTTATATGATCATTACATAAACTAAGTAAAAAATAAATAAATAAATATGTACTGGACACTCTGAAAATGGCATAAACTTATGTACCTGATACTACCCTGATCACTAGTATTTGTGAACTACATTTTCTATGGATTCATGTCTTGAGATGTCAAGTGCAATGACACTGACAGACAGAATGTCAAATTCGAAAATAAAAAAATAATAAAACTTTTATGGGGGGAGGGTCATGGCCCCCACACCCCCTGCTAAATGCATATACTAACTCTGAAATTGCACTATAACAGGAAAGGACCAATCACCCCCCCCCACACCCCCTGCTAAATACATATACTAACTGAAATTGCACTATAACAGGAAAGGACCAATTCCCCTATCCCACTGAGCTGTGATCATATAATGCAGATTTCCCATTTCCAGTATCTATGTTTAGGATTTGATGGTATGTCTCTTGACTTTTACATCTGTTGTGATATTAATTTATTCCTTTTTTCTATAATACCATTTAGAGAGGGCCTGTTGTCCTCATAGCCAGCCTTAGGTATAGGCCAACTAGGAGGCTGCCTAGGGCTCCACTCTAGCAGGGGCGCTTTTCCAGTAATCTAGATGGTGTAGGTATACCAGGATGGGGGCACCAAGTGGTACTGGGGGGCATTATGGAGACCATTGGCCTAGGGCACCAGTTGACCAAAGGCCATCCCTGGCTGTCCCCTAACCTTTGTCTAGTTTTCAAGTACCAGTCTTCCTTACATATAGTATTACTCCAAATATAATTTACATTTGTTATTAACTTCCAAGTAAATAAATAGTAAATGCTATTCATTTTAAATCACGTTACTCTAAGACAACATAAATTTCATA
The DNA here is from genome assembly GCF_019279795.1 of Protopterus annectens. Classification (NCBI taxonomy): domain Eukaryota; kingdom Metazoa; phylum Chordata; order Ceratodontiformes; family Protopteridae; genus Protopterus; species Protopterus annectens. The sequence continues at coordinate 74,794,735 of NC_056740.1, read as the reverse complement.
AATTCCACTTTACTGTTCCTTGGCTCACTGCCAAGTGATGATGTGCATTTAGGAAGTTCACATTGTCTAGTTTATATAGCCTGTTTAACATTCTTAACCACCTGCTTTTCTAACCCTTAATCACGTTTTCCTATGCCTTTATCTCTACACTTAAGATACAGTTTATGAGAAATGTAATATCAGTGTAGCTCTTTCTCCTGTGTACTTCACCCTCACTACCAAGTCCTCTAATTTCACTTCTTTTTAATCAGGATCCATTTCTTTCTTCCATTAGCCAGTTTGTACAATATATATATTTGCTTCACACAGCTTTTACATTCGTTCTGTTTACGTGCTTGCTACTAATGCAGCATTTTTGCAAAAATGTTCCATGTTTTCCATTTGAGACTTATTTTATAAATGAACATACAGACATTTTCTGTATTATGCAGTTTTAACATTAACTGTATCTGTTTCCTAACAGTCTATGGCTTTTTTGCTGTAATGGGTGGAAGAGGAAACAAAACACACATTACAGCATAACCAGCTTATAAATATTTACTAGACTCTTTTTATGCTTATTTTAACAAATAACAGGCAAAGATAAATGTAAAGTAATCTTTGTTAATGTGACATTTAAAACAGGAAGCATATCATTCCCCCCCTGAACATTTATAATAGCATTTTATAACAGTAAACCTTGGGTCAGGTACCTTGTCCATTGCAGTGGAAACATCAGACCTATCAGAGAGACTTATCTGAGTAAAGTATATTATTTGTGGTGTGCTTGAGTTCTGTGCAGGATGTAGCCCTGGGCAGAAATTTACATTCCAAAGAGAAAACAAGCCTATATCTGGAATGCATAACGAAATCCATAGGCTATAGGTACATAATCTTCAAATATCTATTTATTATATTATTTATTATAAATTGAATTCTGTATCTAGAGTTTGACAACTGCACCTTTTAAAACTTAATGAATGTACAATTCCATATATATGTCACTATTCATTGAAATTAAAGCTGTGGTGATGCTCGTATATTGAGCAAAATCTACCTAGACTTCTTTCTTTCCTCTCTCCTTCCAGTTGTTTTTCAGTGAACTTTGAAATGCTATGTGCTAAGCATTCCTTACTGAAATACAGACTACACCACAGCTTCAAAAGCAGATACATACAGCGTGATCTCATTCACAACAATCTTCTTTCATTATTTACTGCATCCATCTATCCGTCCTCAATCCCTTTTCCCATTTTTGCACATGGGGTCAGGGTCTCTTACTGTATATACATTTTGGGTCTACCTGTAAAGACTGAAATCCCACATTACCGAAACGACAAGACATAGACAATATTGCCAAAACCTTACATGAACATCGGAACGTTGGAATTTTACTGTGGGAAAAGAACCACTTAGCCACCATGGTGGCCTTTGGCTTTTCTCCACTGTAGTTCAATCTCGGAGTTGGTATATTTAGTTCAATAGGAATCCCCCCACATTGGTGGGTTTCATCTGCTTCAATCTGTGTTTTTTGTGGTGTTGGACAAGTGGTGACTTTCCCAGAGTTCCTTCTCGGTGGTCTGAGTGTTTGTTCTTGTGTGAGGTTTTGGCAATATCATCTTGGTCTTGTCAAATTCCATAATGTGAGATTTCGGTCTTTTCAAGTAGACCCATATATACATTTTATATTTACAAGGAGTGTTGACTGTATTTGCACTTCTCATTAGTTTTTCAAATATGTGTAATATAAACACATCAGAATGTAATGTGGAAACCCTGGTAGAAACAAAATGTTGACAGCTGGCAAAACATAGCTAAAACTAGTAATTCAATTTACATACACAGTATGAAATCACCTTATATGTTAAAGTTTCATTAGAGCCATGAGTCTTGGTTAAACTCTGTCGTGTCACAATTGTTCTAGAGAAAATGGAAGCTTTTTAATGTAACTTATGATGCCACATGGATTCTGGATATGGAAGGGCTAGGGCACTTTTACATTTTAATTTTAATAACACTCAAAGTGAACATTTCACTGTAGTTTCATTTTAGTTTTAACAATTCCCTTCAGTTTGCAAATTTGATGGACAGGGTTCCAAAGCGTAACCAAATTTTGGATGCTGTGTTGTTTGGACATGTGAGGGTTGCATCTCTATTGTTTACAAGTGGTGTATATTTATTTATTTTGCCACTTTTTATTTATTTAAAATGTGTTAACTACCTAGGTGTACTGGTCCAGTGACCCTTTTTTTAGCTATGACCTGATCCAAAGGCAAAAAAAGTCTGACAGAGTTATAATAAATTACAGATCTTTTACTATCATATAAAATGGATTGACATCATTAAATCAAGATCAACATGCAGCAAGACATTTGTGTGTTTACAAATTGTATGGACATAGTTGATAAAAAAAAACATTATTTACAGAATCAACAGTTTATATGCCTACACAGGAAGAAACTAAGTGTTTTTACAATAAATGGTCTTGATAACATTAAGAACATTGTCACATGTTGGACATTGTTGAAAGTAATATGTAACAACATAATATATGAGAGATCATCATTATAACCTTGGTTATGTATAGGAATACATCCCTCAAAGTAATCTTATCAGGGGTTTATTGAAAGAAAATATATATGTCATGTTGAACCCCTAGATGCTGTTAGTACTAGAATGTTAGACAAGAACATTAATAGTAAGGTCCTAGAATGATACTGGGATTGAAATGAATTTGCATTACCTTAGTTTGGAGGTCAGTATTAGTGTCAGTAAGGTAATTGCAATAGTATTTAGTCTTTATTTATGTTATACAATATGGAAATGCAAGCTTGTACAACCAGACTTCTGTGAGGCCTATCTTGACTGTTGTGACTACTGTTTTGTGTCTTGGAAGTGCCTGCATTCACTACAGTCATGAAGATATTTTTAAGTTTGCATCTGAAGATAGTGTAGACTGTTTCCCTTCTATGACTGTATCTATAATGTCCTCTTCTTCTACAAGTAAGGTGAGATCAGGTACATCTGGTACCTCATAGGAGGAGTTTAAGTATGTTGAGAATCTTGTTCACGAGAGAAATGTGGATACTGAACATCAGATAAGGTGCTGTGGCAGTACTGCTGCAGGTGTTAAATCAGGCTCTGGGACTGAAGTCAGAACTGAGTCATTGGACAAAGTTATCAATTTATTGGTCAATACTCATCTCTATCCTGACCTATAATCCTGAGCTTTGGATAGTGACTGAAAGACTGAGATGACATATACAAATGACAGAGATGAGCTTCCTTCACAAAGTAGTTGGGTGCCATTTTGGGAGTGCAACCACTGCACCTTTCTGTTAAGAAGATTCAGATCAGGTGATTGGGCACCCTGTGAGGATGACCCTTGGCAGACCATGAATAAACTGGACAGATTATATCTCTCGGTTTGTCTGGGAATATCTGATGAAATGAGATGAAGTTTCTTGCATGGGCTAAGGAAGTGTGGTTCATCCTGCTTGGTTTACTACCACTGTGATCTTAAAGGGGACAAGCAGTTTCAAAAATGGATGAATCAAACTTAATATTATATTCTTCTGGCTTTTCCTGGTTAGGGGTCACCACAGAGGATCACCTTGTCCGCTCATGATTGGCAGTGGAGTTTTACAGTGTTGAGTTGCCAGCCCAGTGCCCAACCTTCCAGAGAAGGCACACGCATGCACACATTCACACCAATTTAGAGTGTCCAATCCACCTACAGCATGTCTTTGGGATGAAACTGGAGCACCCGGAGAAAACCCACATGACCACAGGGAGGACATGCAGACTCCGTACAGAAGGCACCCCAGCCGAGGATCAAACCGGAGAACCTCTTGCTGTGAGGCGGCAATGCTAACCACTGTACCACCGTGGCCACCCAAACTTAATATTATATTCATTTGTTGAATTCAGACTGACATTGTCCCAGCCAGCAGCAGCAGAGCATTCCCTTGCTTTATCAAAACTAATTGCATCATATCCTTCTCTGACAGTCTTACTGCAGAGCTATAAACATGAACCATTCACTCTTGCTTCCTGAGCACAATCTTAACCATTCATAGCTCTGCACATAAGTAATCCCACTCAGGTTATGGCATGTTGTCACAGCTCTGCACATAGGTAATACCACTGTGGTTATGGCAGGTTGTCACAGTTCTGGACATAAATAATGCCACTCTGATTATGGCAGGTTGTCACAGATCTGCACATAAATAATCTCACTCATACTATGGCATGTTGTCACAGCTCTGCACATAAGTAATCCCACTCAGGTTATGGCATGTTATCATAGCTCTGCACATAAGTAATCCCACTGTGGTTATGGCAGGTTGTCACAGTTCTGGACATAAATAATCCCACTGTTATGGCAGGTTGTCACAGCTCTGCACATAAATAATCCCACTCATGGCAGGTTGTCACAGTTCTGGACATAAATAATCACACTCTGGTTATGGCATGTTGTCACAGCTCTGCACATAAGTAATCCCACTCATATTATGGCAGGTTGTCACAGTTCTGGACATAAATAATCCCACTCTGGTTATGACAGGTTGTCACAGCTCTGCACATAAATAATCCCATTTATATTATGCAGGTTGTCACAGCTCTGCACATAAATAATCCCATTCTGGTAATGGCAGGTTGTCATAGCTCTGCACATAAATAATCCCACTCAGGTTAAGGCAGGTTGTCTAATGCCAGCAAATCAGTCTGAAATTAATATTGTTTTTTTTGCCATAAGTAGCTTGATGAAACATATGAACATTGTGAAAATAGCAAGGGCATAAGGCTCATAGATATCTACTTATCTATCATGTGAGTCTTTGACACGAGAAAACATATTGCAGCTTTTAAAAGAGGTGCCTGTTTTATTATACATTGTAATGGTGCCCTACATAGATGCCTATTTCCTATCTTTTAGGATGGCCCTGCATACAGAATCAAAATATTATCTCTCATGTAAGAGATAGGATTTTACAATGTAAATTGTAAGGAGTTGGGAGGGTGGCTTAATGGTTAAGGTGTTTGCCTTACAAATACAAGGTGCAGGGTTTGAGTCTCACAAGGGATAATTGGCTAGGCTTAAAATGGCTCACAAGGGCAGTTAGCTTAGTACTAAACTATGAACCTATAAGTTGCTAAAGTTAGGTACTTCACTTTCTCAAGATTTGACATTGGAGGTAGCATAAAGTGTGTTGCTGCAGGGATGGACTCTATTGCTTTGGGGGTATGTGGCCTTTGCCTTTCACAAGAAAAAAATGGTTTTGGTCATTTTTGTGTTTGTTACCCTGATTATTGATCTAGTGGATATCAGTGAGCTGAGTATTGGAAAAGTTCCTGTTGAGGGATAGTAATATATTTACTATAAAAGCGTTGTCATAGTTTAAAAATACCATTGGTTTAATCATATGTCTGCTGCAAGCAATGTAGAATATGAAAATGAGAAGGATATCTTAGAGGCTTCATAAGCATCATCCAGCAAATGAAAGGAGTTAACATTTCAGAACTGAGAAGATTATTTTATTTTACATGACAAAAGTAACGGTAGCTAAATTATTTTGCTTTAACAGGATGCACAAGAATTAAAAAAAAAGGATGCATTTTAATTACATGGTACACACAGGGCAATCCTGAAAGAAAGGAAATTGCTTAAATTTGCTTGAATAGGTAGAGTGCTCTATTCACTTTTTTTTTTTTTTTGAGAACCATGACACTGGACTGAAAAATTTTAATGGAATGAAAAAAAAATTCAGTTACTTTGCAATATACACACACACACACACACACACACACACACACACACACACACACACACACACACACACACACACACACACACACACACACACACACACTCCCATGTGGGGGCTGTCTTTTCCCTTGTACTTTGTCACACCACTACTAAACGTTCCTATCTGATTTACCACAGCGCCACATCTCTTCACCTTATTAAGCCTAGAGTTTTCTGTTTGACAAGAAAATAATTACTGCCTCTCTTATTAGTGCTTGTTTGGTCAGGACCTGCACAGAGCAAAATATTTAACCATGTTACAACAAAATCGGTCAGCATTACTTATGTTGGAAATATGAACAGTGTGAGAACATAAGTAGTCTTATGTTGATGAAAATAATAGAACACAAGTAACAGGTGGAGGATTGTTAGCATGCAAGCCCCGAAGCGAGGAAACTGAAAAATTCATGCAGACCAGGGGAACTGAAATTGAAAACATTGTTTGATAGTATTATTAACAGAGCCTTTCTTAATTTTCTGATAGGAAAATAAATGCTGACATTTAGAACTATTTACAGATCACCCCAAATTAGGAAAATGAACTGTGGCTGTTTCTTAGAGAAGTACATTAGTAATAAAAAGCATAGAAAGATTATTACACTGCATGACCTGAATATGTCCAGAAAACAATAGGCTTGGAAAGAGCAAAAGCATAAAACTATCTTGATATAACTAACAATTGATGGCTTGAGGCAGTGTGTTAAGGTATCTACTAGAGAACCAAATGCAATTGATGAAATCTTCCCCCGGATTCAGCAAACATCTGTGCTGGAATAAGTTATTCCTGTACAGAAGGGACCATTCCTGTGCAGCATGACAGCGTGCCATGCATATGTATGAAGGCACGCTGCCATGCTGTAATACATACACAGGGATGTGTACAAGTACAGGGGGGCATGTTTGAGAGCAGTGCTGTCACGATACACATGCCCCCTGCACACCAGAATTGCCATACAGCAATTTAAGAAGAGCGAGATTGCTTGTTACACCTCTCAACCCATTAGAGTAAGAAATCTGGACAAAGCCATAAGGGACAACTTTGAAATATTGCCATTACAAACTTAGAAAGTTGATAGAATAACTGGTTTTGCATTAGCATGAAATTTGTAAAGGGTTTGAAGTGTAAAACGCACACCTCACACCCAGTTACAGTAAGAAATCTGGACAAAGTCATAAGGGACAACTCTGAAATATTGCCATTACAAACTTGGAAAGTTGATAGAATAACAGGTTTAGCATCAGCATGAATTTTCTGAAGGGTATGAAGTATAAAACGCTAATTCTGTCATTACTGCCAAACTTCAATCTTTAATGATGTGCCAGAAAGCCACAAGTTTACGAAAAGTGGACCAAGAATATAATGCAAATATCTGGATATACTGTAAAAAGTTATATGTCATCAATGTTTGCAAAGCACAGCCTCCAACAAGCAAATCTATTTTTTTTCACAACTGCAATAAAGTTTAAGCGTAGATGCACAGCTGTGCCTGTTGCTTAGCTATGCCCAGCCCAAGTGAAATAGCGCAAGAAGTTAAATAGCAACAGACATCCAACATAAGCAGTAGTACAATAGTGTAGCGGTTAGAGCATACTCCTTTCATAAAGTCATTCACGATTCAAGCTTCGCCAAAGCCATTTCCATTTTATATGTGAAATCATTACAACTTTAATTTATTTGTATATTAATGTAGGAAGTAACATATTTCTCAATCAGAGTTGTGTATTAGGTCCAGATGTGAGGTGTCAGTGTAATAAAGTTGTGAAACCCCCATATAAACACAAGTGCCCCATACAGTACAGTCACATAAGAATAAATGTAATGAAAGCACATTGGGGGATGTCAGGGAAGGTTAACAAATTTATATTATAAAATGACCCCCATTAATATTCCAAAATGTGCACACTGATTGCTCAGCGTGCCCGTTGTAAATCCAGCTTATACTAATGGAAAAGGTCCGGTCGCCAGGACTTTTTCCATTAGTATAAGTCTTGATTTTTTTGTGTTTTTGGTAGCAATGGAGAATGGAAGAGCTCCATTGCTGTAATCTCGCTACGTTAAATGAGTTTAACATAGTGAGATATCTAAAAAAAAAAAGCAACGAAGATCTTCTTTTCTCCGTTGCTTTTTTTTAAAGCTATTTTGCTATGTTAAACTCTTTTAACATAGTGAAACACCTTTAAAAAAGCAACGGAGATCTTCCTTTCTCCGTTGCTTCCACACACAGCCCTGATGTACTGCGTAAGCATAAGCATGGGCAGTACATCAGAACTGCCGCAGAATACCGGTCAGCTGTGGAAGAGCAGCACGGAGGCATTATACAATGCCATTATTTAAGAAAAGTAAGTTTTTCTTTTCTTAAATAATGTCATTGTATAATAGCAATAACCCACGTTTGGGTGTGGGTAATGCTGGATTTACCCACGGTTGTCTTTGTTTGGCCACTCGGGCTACGCCCTCATGACCAAACCTCACCAACCGTGGGTAAATCCAGCATTACCCACACCCAGACATGGGTTATTGTTTAAATATGTCATGAATGATGAATCAATCCCATACAGATGGTAGTCCATAAAATAAAACATAAGCAATGCTAAGCATTGCACAGCTATGGTGACCGGGTGTAAGCATTGTGTAAATATGAATGCTAAGCAATGAGTAGCCCAGATAATTGGATTTGCCCATTGGTAAGCAGTGTTGAACATACCCCTTTAAGCACTGCCAACCTTAGCTAAGCAGGTTTGCCCGTAGCTTAGCTTAGCATAGCATATTCAAAGCTGTCCAATCACAGCAAAGGGAGGGAAATCAGCAGTATTTAAACCTCACATGCAGGAATACAGCTCATAACTGGTTGTAGCTCCCCACTGTAGGCAGTATGGCAGGTATGGCATGTGCTTTCAGGCACAGCACTGAGGCATACAGAAGTCCAAGGTCATGGTAGGACTCCTTGTAAAACACCATGACATGTGACTGCTGCAGGACCAGTACCAGAGCTCCCAATACAAAGCAGAAGCCTGGGAAAGTCTCGCCCGTGATCTCACCAGTGCCACTGGTATCCCTCAGACTGGTGAGCAGGTCCAGCACCACTATGCTGACTTGAAGTGGAGGAAGAGGGAGCAAGACAGAGGGGTGATGTCTCAGCAGTGTGTAAGTATCCATAGCAATAACTGTTTACCAAAGTCCAGCCTGTATATGTGATGGATAGGTATGCATAAATGTTTCTCTATCTTCATTACAGCTCCAGCTAAGCGGGTTGTGAACCAGGAAGCCCATGCCATCAGGTTGCAAAGGCTGCATTGTGAGGCTGGTGAGTAACAATCTAGCTTGTAGTATTCATATCAAATAAATATAAAGGAGTAGAATGTCACCTGGCATTATTAAAAATGGGTATGGTTTGTACTGTATAAAGCAGACAATATTACAGTAATAGTCTCATATAGGTCATACACTAATAAAAATGTAAGTGCTTGCCAATAAAATTCAAAACCCTGGATTGGTTGTGTTTACTCTGGTATGGTATGATTTGATGTGTACAGGTTATGCATAGCAACGATAGCTCTGAAAGCATTAAACAATCAAGTCTCACTTGACAAAGTTAGTGCCTCTGTAACACACGAGATTTACTGATATTACAAATGTCATGCACCAAGCTTTGATATCTGAATAGTAATGTATTAACCACTGTTTTCCACACAGTGTTATGTGAAAAGATATGTATAGGAATGTATGTATAAGAATATTATAATTACAAGGTCAGATCGTACAACAAAGAGAGAATGAGAAAGAAATCATTCAAGGAGAACACAGCAGTTTCTCAATAGCTCCCTCTGATGAAACCCACACTTGTTATATTTTTAGCAGAAACAACTTTGGTTCGAATCTCAGGAGCGGTAGTAAGCTGTATGCATTCTTTCAATTAGGATTTTGTGAAAATGTGTAGAAACACTCAGGTAGTATTAACAAACATTTCCTCCACAGGTCTTTCAGGTAAGATAAGGTGTAAAGTAGCTATAAGAAGGCTGTAGTTATACTGTGCCCAACACCCATGGTCCAACGCCAAGGCTGCAAATGACAGCAAAATAAGTACATACACTAAGTGGTCTCCCCCAATAAATATTCAAAAGTGTCATGCTGTCACAGCTACAGGTCCCTGCTAACAAAAACCAGGGTGACTGATAGAAATTAAGGCAGAGTGTGTCAGTAGCGCACACACACACACACACACACACACACACACACACACACACACACACACACACACACACACACACACACACACACAGTATGAGTGCACATATGTAACCCTGACTATGGGACTATGGGTAGAAACAGTCATGTAGTACTAACAAACATTCCCTCCACAGGTCTTTCAGGTAAGATAAGGTATAAAGTAGCTATAAGAAGGATGTAGTTATACTGTGCCCAACACCCATGATCCAACCCCAAGGCTGCAAATGACAGCAAGATAAGTACATACACTAAGTGGTCTCCCCCAAGAAATATTCAGAAGTGTCATGCTGTCACAGCTACAGGTCCCTGTTAATAACAACCATGGTGACTGATAGAAATCAAGGCAGAGTGTGTCAGTAGCACACACACACACACACACACACACACACACACACACACACACACACACACACACACACACACACACACACACACACACACACACACACATACACACATATACACACACACACAGTATGAGTGCACATATGTAACCCTGACTATGGGACTATGGGTAGAAACAGTCATGTAGTACTAACAAACATTCCCTCCACAGGTCTTTCAGGTAAGATAAGGTATAAAGTAGCTATAAGAAGGATGTAGTTATACTGTGCCCAACACCCATGATCCAACCCCAAGGCTGCAAATGACAGCAAGATAAGTACATACACTAAGTGGTCTCCCCCAAGAAATATTCAGAAGTGTCATGCTGTCACAGCTACAGGTCCCTGCTAATAACAACCATGGTGACTGATAGAAATCAAGGCAGAGTGTGTCAGTAGCACACACACACACACACACACACACACACACACACACACACACACACACACACACACACACACACACACAGTATGAGTGCACATATGTAACCCTGACTATGGGACTATGGGTAGAAACAGTCATGTAGTATTAACAAGCATTCCCTACACAGGTCTACCAGGTAAGAGAAAGTTCAAAGTAGCTATAAGAAAGCTGTAATCATACTGTGTACAAACATACTACTGCCCAACCCAAGACCATAGTTGTTGTAATAATACCTGTAGAGTAATGAGTAGAGCAATGATCATTAAAGCTGTGACCACTGCAAGAATCTACATTTGTTAACTGACATCTCTCTCTCCCCCACCTTATCTTCACCAATAATCTAAACACATAAATTAATGGGTATGTTTTCCACCAAACCTACTGTTGGGACATATGTCCTGTTGTTCTACAAATGTTGAAATTTATTCTAATTAATGTTCCCTGTTCAAATACTATCATCGGTGGTCTGTTGCTATCAATGTAACCTGCATGCCGGTGTAATGCCCGCTGTGGTTCCATATATGCATGTGTTCTGTTGGCTATGCAAATGTTCCAAATCTGTTAATATGAGTTAATGGGAATCCTCATGCATGCTGTTATAATTAATCCTGGATTGTGTTTACTATTACTAACCAACATATGTTCTAAAACTGCAACAGCATAGCACGTCAGGGAAAGCCAATCCCAGTGGCTCCACCTCTCCCGCCTCATCTGGCCGTGGCACCAAGCCCCAGCACATCTGGGACCCACCCCAGGACCTGTTCTTTCACTGGTCCTGCACCACCTTTGGGTGCAACCACCTCAGGGGATGTGGCTCGCTCCACCGCTGGGTGCAGGCACGGACAGGATCCTGTCACCTGAAGCCAGGTTCGGGGTCTGGTGCATAGCGAGCTCCACAATGAATTCTGAGATCTACTACACCAGCTTGAGGGCCGAGTGGCACAATTAGCAGGTCAGCCTGCCCCTCCTGCTCAGCCTCCAGCACAGCCAACTTCGGGGCTGTGAAGGTGCAATGGTGACTACCCATGGGTGGGGCCTCAGTCCCACTGTATCCATTTTGGGGCTGGTGGGCTTCTGATTACCAAACTCCCCTCCCCATCCAAGGTGTTTACCTCCCACATGAGTCATATACCACCCCTGTATGGAGTCTTGTCTGTCTTCCTACTCAACCTACCTCCCCAAATATACCTACTATCCTCCCCAACATCCCACTCTCACCTTAAAAAAAAGCAAGCTGTTCCCCAAAAAAAATTTCGCCCCATACATAGCTGTCCATTTTGCACATGTGTCCTCTGGATGCATGTAATCTTGTCTAATTGGCTTCACAACACATTATTGTTGTCCTCACCCCTCTCTCTCAGGGGTTTGAGTGTCCAAATGTACTTTCAAATTCAGTATATATGCACAGCTGTTGCTGTAGAAGAAATGGACATCTATGGACTTTCCCTACATCCATCCTGCACATCCCTAGCTATCTTTCATATTGTTTTACCCTCTTTGTGCCCTCTTTTTCACCACTTTCCTGTCACTCCTTTTTTCTTTTCTTTTAAAGAAATTAGCATGGGGTAAGCGGGAGTAAGCAGTAGTAAGTGGGTGTAAGCCTGTTTATGCGGTGCTAAGCGATGCCTACACAGATTAAGCACTGTTAAGGCTATCTGTAAGCATATTTAACCAGAAGTTATCATTGCTTACCGCCATGCAAACCTGTGCAAACCCACTTACAACTGCTTAAAAGTGCCTTAATCACTCCGTATCCAACAGCCATTGTTCTGCCCAGCAAAAAAAAAAAATAATCAGCTCTAGCAAGTCTTGAACCCAAGACCCTGCACACTATAGCCATAGCAAGTTACCACTAAGCCACCTGAGGTGTAAGATGTTGAGTGATATATCTAACATATCATGCATAACAGTCAGTCTACCATAGGGAATATACAATGTGGAAGCAGTAAACATTCTAATGATATGTATATATATATATATATATATATATATATATATATATATATATATATATATATATATATATACATACATACACACACATAGACATATATATATATATATATATATATATATATATATATATAGAGAGAGAGAGAATATATAGATAGTGCACAGAATATCAAACTGCCATTATTCCTACAGTTGCCACCCTTTCAAATGGCCAGAGTCTGATTCTTTCCTAAAAATGAGAATTATTGCATTAAAACATATACCGACAGTCAATGCAAAGGACAAAACACCACACCTTTTGCTTAAATATAAATGTTTATTTGTGTACCATTTAAGTCGTTTATGCCATTTCTTATAGCATTTAGGTGCTTGAAATACAAAATAACAGATTAATGCAACTATCAAAGAAAACGTATGATAGAGCAATCCGCAAAAAATAAGATACTCTGCTGTCTTGGCCAAAGCTTTCAAATAGTACAACAGTAAAAAACACACTTGCCTTGAAGACAAGAATCAATCAACACTTAATTACAGATTCAGGTTAACAGCCTCCAATTACACTCTGTAGTTAACCCCCTAGAGGAAAAGTATCAATTGTTACAATGTAAATGGATCCTTTACATAACAATGCTTAACATCAAACTGTACTATCAAACTGACAAACAGAACTGTGTGCAAAACAGTAAGCTGCCACTGTCCCCATGGTGAAATGTATGAAAATGTATAGCCATATACCTTTATGTTTCTTATTAGTAATATTCCTCACATGTTCTAACAGCCTAGGTTAAAAACATTTAATACCCCTCCCCCATAAAATGTCTTACAAGGACATATAACAGCATTCTTTATACACTGACCTCTTGACTGTACAGGGTCACACATGTTGCCCAGCTGTATCCCTCACATATATGGCCCCTACCCCACAACATGTGTGGGAGTCCACATCACTGGAAGGATAGCAGGAATGTCATCTCTAAATAATGATAGACCATATCTATCAACCTCTTACTGCATGACATCTGGTCAAAGCCTGGTATATAACTGGGGGACAGAGGCCAAAACACAGGGCCATATTTGAAATGTTGCTGTTATACACTGTGAAAGCTGTTGGTGTTACAGGATTTGTTGCAACATACCCTTTCTGAGGAATATGACGTCAGAAACACAAATGGATGTTGGCATGTACTGATAGCAATCAACAGAGAGAATGCCACTGATTTGTCAAGGACAACACCTGTGTGGGGAACAGACAAAATATAACAGCCAAACCTCTGGCCATCATGTGGATAGCCCCACAGTTAAGAGCTATGCAGACAGACTGCATTCCATGCAAAACTAGCATGTACACACTAACCCTGTAAAACTAGCAGTATGCAAAGCATATAAAAGCAATACTCACACTCTGTCCCTAGGTCTGGAACCTTATACAAACATGTAGTTGGCCTGTGTCCACAAGTCTTGTATTCCTACCTGCTGTCTGTAACACTGCTCTCCCCACACAGGAAGGATGTCTTCCGTACAGGCAAGGTAAAGGGACAATGCCCACATGATGTAGTCATTTATAGTAGTGGGTTGCTATGACATTGGCTATTGGAAGAACTACACAGCTTCCTGCATGCAACTAGCAAGTGGGGAACACCAATTGGTGCAGAGGCCATCACCTGGTCATGAGCATCACCTACAAAAGCCGTGCTGCAACCTATTCAAACCAGCTTGATCAATGTAGTGGAGAGAGAGATAGAGAGAGAGAGCGAGAGAAAAAAAAAAAAAAACAAAAATAATACTAAAAAACAAAAATAATACTAAAAAATAACCAAACCAAACAAGGAAGACATCAACTGGAACACAGATGAGATCATAATAATAAAACAGGTATGTGAAACATGTAAGCATGTAAATGAATGTAGTACTTGGTCTGTAATAATGGGATAGATGATTTTGAAAGATTTATATGTGCTATCAAGGCTTGCTGTAATGATGTCCTGCTGAATAACTGCTATGGACATAGCATCTGGCTCTGTCTGCAGTGGGCCATACCTGTTACTTGTGTAGGTCTTCACAGAATGTCAAGATTTACCCATCATAGTGTTTGTTCTGTTCCTCCTAACATCTATATTAGTTTGTCAAATACTTGGGGAAAAGTATCAAGTGTTACAATGTGAATGGATTTTTTACATAACAATGCTTAACATCAAACTGTACTATCAAACTGACAAATAGAACTGTGTGCAAAGCAGTAAGCTGCCACTGTCACCATGGTGAAATGTATGAAAATGTATAGCAATATACCTTTATGTTCCTTATTAGTAATATTCCTCACATGTTCTAACAGCCTAGGTTAAAAACATTTAATACCCATCCCCCATAAAATGTTTTACAAGGGCATATAACAGCGTTCTCTATACACTGACCTCTTGACTGTACAGGGTCACACATGTTGCCCAGCTGTAGCCCTCACATATATGGCCCCTACCCCACAACATGTGTGGGAGTCCACAACATCACTGGAAGGATAGCAGGAATGTCAGCTTTAAATAATGATAGAGCATACCTATCAACCTCTTACTGCATGACAGCTGGACAAAGCCTGGTATATAACGGGAGGACAGAGGCCAAAACACATGGCCATATTTGAAATATTGCTGTTATACACTGTGAAAGCTGCTGGTGTTATATGATTGGTTGAAACATACCCTTTCTGAGGAATATGACATCAGAAACACAAATGGATGTTGCCATTTACTGATAGCAATCAACAGAGAGAATGCCACTGATTTGTCAAGGACAACACCTGTGTGGGGAACAGACAAAATATAACAGTCAATCCAAACAAGGAAAATGGACCAACTCTGACAGCAGGAACCACAAACTTCAGTATACGCTTGAGCACTTTATTGATGGCAGTTTACCTAGGTTTCATCTCTATTTCACAGACTTCTTCAGAACAACTATCCCATATAACACACTTCATTAAATACCCACCCACTCTCAATCTACACATTCAATTGATTAATTAATTGTTCACATTGCAATCAAGTATTGAAGTGGTTTTATAATTATAAAAAATATATACATATTAATACAGATTATCTAATTGCATTAAATATATCTAAACAGATACACTGACTTAATACATAATATTGTTACATAATAATGTTAATATAAATATGTAAAAAGCTTTTATTTAAAAATCATTTCATAAACATTAAATTTACTGTGAACACATAAAATTGTCAATTTAAACCATATATAAGCATCATGATAAATTTCAACAATAAATGTTCCAAAGTGTATAAAACCAAAACTTCCATTTTTTCGTCTAAAAATACATGAAATAAACACTAACCAATAATTAACCTAAAATATGTTTTAATTTTAAAATGGGAGCTATACTTATATTTTCATTAATACCCAGGAAAGTGGTGGCATCCAGCCTCAATTGCCATTTCATTTCACAAATATCTAAATGTACATCAAGGATGCCACCTTGATTGTTCTTTTTAATTTGTTGTATAACACAAAACTTAAATTCATGCCCCGGATATTTCCCAATATGTCTCGCTAATGCATTGGTATTTTTCATATGCTTAATATCTAAGACATGTTCACTTATTCTCTCTCATATACGTCTACATGTTTTTCCTAGATAAAATGCAGTACATTGACCACATTTTGCTAAATAAACTACATTCTTACTGTAACAGTCAAAGTGCCCTTGAATACTAATGGGCACTTCTGTTACAGTAATTTTATTACCAGTGGTTAAAATACGTCTACATACACTACACCTTCCACATTTAAAATTACATTTTTGTCGACTTGTATCACTACTATTATTGTACTGGGTGCCCATTTCCAATAAATTTCTAAAGGACTTGTCCTTTCTAAACACATTTTTTGGGGGCCTCCCTATTTTCCCACATACATTACTATCTAATCTTAATAATCTCCAACTTTTCTGTATGATGTTCACTATATATTCTGTGTCATAATTGTATGTGGTTATGAAATATAACTGCTCTTTTGTTTCTTTTTACCCTTTCGTATACTACTCATTGGCATAATTGTTCCTATAGTTTCTTTGATGTTTGTTTTTAATATAGCCTCATAATTACCATTATTTCTTTTATATATAACTTCCTCCTTAATAGACTCACATAATAAAATGGGATAACCCCTTCTAACAAACATGTTTATTATAAATTCTAACTCGTCAATAAATTCTTGATACTCCTTTACCATCCTGGCCACTCTAACCATTTGACCCTTTACTATTGCTTTTTTCTGGTGTCTAGGGTGCCAGCTCTGGTAATTTAAATACAAAATTGAAAAGGTGGCTTTTCTGTAAATCCCTGATGTTAGACACCTTTTATCTTGATCAACTTTTAAGTTAATATCCAAATAAGACAATTCCACTTTGCTAAATTCATAAGTGAATTTAAGAAAATCAACGGTGTGATTAATGTATTGTATGAATGCTTCCAAATTTTCAAGACCTCCTTCCCAAATTATGAAAATATCACCCAAAAAGCGGGTATATTGTTGAATATAACTGTTATATTTACTGGTGAAAACATATTCCTGCTCCCAGTAAGACATCACATAATTGGCGTATATGGGGGCACAAGCAGCCCCCATTGCTACCCCAGTAACTTGCTTGTAAAAATGACCTTCAAAAAACATAAAATTGTTCTCTAAAACTGTTTCCATAAGTGTCACAAATACATTTATACAACCTTGCTCATAAATGCCAGTTTTTACTAACTAACTTTCCAGCCATTCCAATCCCATTTTGTTTGGAATGACCGAAAATAAATTGCGTACATCAATGGTAAGAAGAATAGTGCGCTCTTTGATGTTAACTGCATTTAACTTTTCCAAAAAGTGCCAGGAGTCTTTGGTTACATATTCAAATTTTTTCAGCCCCCTTTGCAAATGATGATCAAGATACTTACTAATGAAACATGTTTTGCTTCTTTTGCCATCAACTATGGGTCTAAACTTAATATTATTTAATCCTTTATGTAATTTGGGTATGCCAAATATATTACTGACCATAGGATGATGATTTTTCAAATAGTTGTGATCCAGTTCATTTATCTGCCCTTGAAATAATAAATCATCTATCATTAAATCTATTTTTGAATAAGCTACATGAATTTCATTTAAGTTACTTTCTTCATAGGTATCCTTTGCTAACATATTGAACATGTGGTCTATATAATCATTTTGTCCATGATTACCATGCCATTACCTTTATCCGGCTTCATAAACCGAAGACCCCTGTCACTTGTAAGGTTCTGTAACAATTTAACTTCATCTTCACTTAAGTTACTAATGCCATCATTGTCAATGAAACTTTTTTTCTTTTTCATGTGCTCCCTTATATCTAACTCACATGCCTTCTCAAAGAGAGCTACCATTGTATTGGCAGGGGGATTAAATTTACTTGGTTTTCTCAAGGTATTCACATTCTGTCCATCATCTTGTGTAAACCACATTTTAATGTTCATTTTATGAGTTAACATTTATAAATCAACTAACGTTTCCGTTAGCTTACCTCTCCTACCCGGAATAAATGTAAAACCCTTTGACAGTAATTCGGCATACTCTACCCCAAACTCTTTACTAGAATAGTTATATACTTTATAATCTCCATATATATTGGAGATTATGACAGGGTCACTAAACGCTGTAAAACATTGTGCTCCTGTTATGACATCTATAAGCTCCGAAATGCTAACAAATTCAGCGTTGTCAGTGATATTAAAAAAATTGGCAATGGTATTATCCACATTTTTCTCTTCACATATCTGATACATGTCATTAGACAACCCTACTTCAATGTCCTTTGAACTTACAATATTAACATCACCCATGTCAAAGTGAAAAATCATGATAGCAGTCAGTTTTGTTCACTATAACACTTTCCATCTTGCTCGCTTTTGCAGTTAATTCCAAAGGACATAACGAACCAAAAATATTGGCATTACTACAGTCCAAATTGGAAGGCGAGTCAGACGTTGCATATACACTTACTTGTAGCAATGGGTCCACCAATTCTTCTATTTCCATCATGGTTGATGGTTGTTGTGGAATTTTTGTTGATAATTCCACTTTTTCGGCCTCGCTCCTTGTTGCAAAAATGCCTTGTTGTCCTCCCCTCTCGCTGGCTGCCCATTCTGCCCTTGATTGTGCAACCTCTCGGATCATCTGGGCCCTCCTTCTAAAGGGTGCTCCTCCTGTTGAAAGCCGTAATTCTAATCACCACGTTGTGTCATCATTTCCTGCTCCACTTCCTCATTCTCATTGGTGGCTGCTCTTCGGTGACTATGGTTTTCCTTAGACAACGGATATACCCTTTTACTACGGTATTCATCAGTGTCCCTTGCAATTTTATGCATTTTCCTTTGAAAAATAACTTTACAACTGCTGTTAATACTTCTTAACATATTCTTATAATTTGTTTGGTAATGATCAAAATTGAAGTCATCCAAAATAATGTCATTTTCTTGCTCCAATTCATTTATTAGCCAGGCTATTACCTGATCTTTGTATTTAATCATGATTTACATCAACTCCAAACCTGTCCGGTCAAATAACTGGTGTACCTCTTCTATCATTTCTCCATTTCCTTCTATACCATTTGGATATCTCCATGACCGCAAACCTCGTGGCACTAGTCCCAATTCTATGTTTCTGAGTAAATCCCAATTTTCCATCTGTAATTTTTTCATACCATATAACTTCTTTTCAAAATCTTTTAAACCCTTAGTTTAAGTCATATTAACTCTCATAGCCATACCCACTTTATTGTTGGAGTCTTGTTGGAAATTAAAATTATTGGTCTTCCATTGTATCTTATCAAATTCCCACTTCCTTATTGTGAAAGTTGTCAGTCCCAGACCTGCCCCCATTCTGCACTCGTATTTCAGCATTCACTTCATTAGAGCCAAATCCAGGGGTATTGATTCTCGGTGTGGGCTGAGTTAATGGGATATCCAAGCTGCCAAAAACATTGTTCATACCTGCAGACTGCTGTTGGTCTGCCAGCGATTTAATATGTGCTGTATGTTCAGCCAGCTGCTGATTAATTTGAACAAGTAATTCCATAATGTCCGAGTTAGAGCCAGAATTTTCCATATCTCCCAAATGCACAAATGAACTTGTAGAAAACAAATACACAAACTGCCACTCCAAACAAGGAAAATGGACCAACTCCGACAGCAGGAACCACAAACTTCAGTATACGCTTGAGCACTTTATTGACGACAGTTTACCTACGTTTCATCTCTATTTCACAGCCTTCTTCAGAACAACTATCCCATATAACACACTTCTTTAAATACCCACCCACTCTCAATCAACACATTTAATTGATTAATTAATTGTTCACATTGCAATCAAATATTGAAGCGGTTTTATAATTATAAAAAATATATAAATATTAATACAGATTCTCTAATCGCATTAAATATATCTAAATACATACACTGACTTAATACATAATATTGTTACATAATAATATTAATATAAATATGTAAAAAGCTGGTGTTACAGGATTTGTTGCAACATACCCTTTCTGAGGAATATGACGTCAGAAACACAAATGGATATTGGCATGTACTGATAGCAATCAACAGAGAGAATACCACTGATTTGTCAAGGACAACACCTGTGTGGGGAACAGACAAAATATAACAGCCAAACCTCTGGCCATCATGTGGATAGCCCCAAAGTTAAGAGCTATGCAAACAGACTGCATTCCATGCAAAACTGGCATGTACACACTAACCCTGTAAAATGAGCAGTATTCAAAGCATATAACAGCAATACTCACACTCTGTCCCTATGTCTGGAACCTTATACAAACATGTAGTTGGCCTGTGTCCACAAGCCATGTTGTAAGAGGTATTCCTACCTGATGTCTGTAACACTGCTACCCCTACACATGAAGGATGTCTTCCATATAGGCAAGGTAAAGGGATAACACCCACATGATGTAGTCATTTATAGTAGTGGGTTGCTGTGACATTGGCTATTGGAAGAACTACACAGCTTCTTGCATGCAGTTAGCAAGTGGGGAACACCAATTGGTGCAGAGGCCATCATCTGGTCATAATCATCACCTACAAAAGCCATGCTGCAACCTATTCAAACCAGCTTGATCCATGTAGTGGAGAGAGATAGAGAGAGAGAGAAAAAAAAGAAAAAAAAAAACAAAAATAATACTAAAAAACAAAAATAATACTAAAAAAAATAACCAAACCAAACAAGGAAGACATCAACTGGAACACAGAAGAGATTATAATAATAAAACAGGTATGTGAAACATGTAAACATGTAATTGAATGTAGTACTTGGTCTGTAATAACGGAATAGATGATTTTGAAAGATTTATATGTACCATCAAGACGTGCTGTAATGATTTCCTGCTGAATAACTGCTATGGACATAGCATCTGGCTCTGTCTGCAGTGGGCCATACCTGTCAACTTTGCAGATCTTCACAGAACGTCAAGATTTACCCATCATAGTGTTTGGTCTTTTCCTCCTAACATCTATATTAGGCTGTCAAATAGTTGGAGATTGAAGTCATGAGGTAATGACAAACACTTAAGTTTCAGCCCCACGACCTTTGGAACAGTCATGGTAATGCAATATGTATTATGCTACAAACTTCATAGGTTTGTAATAGGCATATTTAAGATCTGCCCCATATATCCCCCCTAATGTTAGGCTTTGTCCACATGTGATGCTCTAAGAGGTGGATAGGTTGGGTCACAGCTGAGGAGCCTGATTCACCCCGGGAAAGGACAGCTCACATATGGCAACCACTAGAGTGTCTTTCAAACAGTTGTGACTGTGTCACTGTTAGGTCAGTTAATGGGATGTTGCCCATATCCATATGTTACCTGTGAATATGAGTATTATACATGTTTGTATTGTAAATATAAGATATCTATATAGGGCATGTGCATAGTAAAGTACTGTTGCAGATGTGTGTGTTAAACTGCATGTGATATATTGAATTAATAACATTCAACTGTACAGTGTTCTGCTGGACACTAGTCACAGTTGTAACTGATATCTGTAGTCACATACACATATACTTGTGTTATGTCAGCTATATTAATACGTTATTAATATTGATTTCCCTGTTGTCACCCATTGCTATGGACCATTCATTGCCCAGAAGTCCTGGTATAACACATTGAGACGTATGATTGAGCTGCAAGACTATAAATACAGTGTGCCATACTGACATAGAACACAAATGTATACTAGGTATCCCCTGAGCATGTGTATGATACATATGTTCAGCTGAAAGGCAAAAAAGTAATAATGTGGGTCACAAGCAGCCTGGAAAATAGGTTGTGCATTTTGGACATATGTGTAATATCAGTGTCACTGCATACAACAAAATAAAATCTGTACAGCTACTGATTGTTGCATTGCCATGACACTGATATGGGTACTACAGTAGGCATGATTATCAGGTAGTAATCAGAGAAGTGTACAACTATGTTAAGACCCATTGTCCATGCCTGCCACTAACAGCTATATCAACACCCATATACACTAGCTATCCAAAGTGTACACAGCCTGTTGGAATGCCAGGTTTGTGTGCTGTATGCCAATGAGACCACAGAAAGTCATTTTGAAATGTTTCTCACCTCAAATGTGATCCATAATCTGTACAATTATACTGAAAAAGAAACAAAGCTGTGTCATGGAAGGTGAGCAATCATTGCCAAGTGAAGATGTGACATGAAGTTAGAGTACAAACCAAGACAAATGGATGCTGTAACCATCTCAGCAGGTGTTTACACAACATATCAGTTTAATGATGTGCACACACATTCAGCTGGCTGACTCTACTATTATTTCCCATATGTTTTCACAGGACAGATTGTTGTTTTCTATTGAATTGAGCAAACTATAGGTCACATTACAGGTGGGGACTGTATTGACATGAGCTTTTGCGGGGTCATGTTTCAATTGCACAACTACCAGGCATTGTAACAGGGGTGTGTACACTTTATATCTACTGTAGCTATATGGAATCAACAGTACCTGACCTGCGCAACCAGCCTCCACCAATGATAGATTAATCCCCCTTGGTGGACAGCAGCAATACACAAAGCACATAATAGGTTGCTATAGTGGCTGTACAGGGACAAATAGGTGCAGACCACAACTTAGAAGCAAGTCCACCTCTATCTCAGCAAGCATGTAGGTTCACAGGTGACTTCCTGTAAGGCTGACTATGACTATAAATGTGACATATCCACACCACCAAGGCCAATTGCAACAATGTCTCCACATATGTAGTCAGTTTCAGAGGCAGTAACACAATTCAACCTGTACTGGGGGTAAAGCACATCTCATACACACATGCTATGGATACAGGCAACCTGCATCAGACAGGTTAGGTGGGAACAGTGCCACCCTGTCCACAACATTTGTACAGGGGGATATGCACATAATCCACACCCCTGCCCACATCAGTGGTGAGCATGTACATAATGCCGACTGATGGCAACAATAGCAAGTCTCCATGGGGCATGAGAACATCACAGTCTGCCTCCCACATGAACCCAGGCATGTGCTCACAGCTCCATCACACACTACAGTCAAACACAGACTTGCCATCATCCACACAGAAGATGGCCACT
Organism: Protopterus annectens; assembly: GCF_019279795.1. NCBI lineage: Eukaryota > Metazoa > Chordata > Ceratodontiformes > Protopteridae > Protopterus > Protopterus annectens. The sequence continues at coordinate 74,771,281 of NC_056740.1, read as the reverse complement.
GTCATCCCTCTGCACAGAAATGAATGGAGATTAGTGGAGTATGCCATTAAGTGTCCAACAATGGGGGAACTAGACAGGTCAGGGCCAGGAGTGTAATGCAAGATGCCAAAGCCATGATAGCTTACAGTGTTATGATATAGTCAGGAATATTTGCAAGTAATATCCACTGTTGATGTGCAAGTGGACAACCGTATGATGTCCTGTGATCTTTTTTCCTGTTTATGTCTCCCAGGTATTATGCAACGTTCACGGCTCCCAGCATTTACCAACATAGAGAATGAGACCATCCCACAATATGTCATACATCATCATAGTATCCTATTCAGTCACAGAGCCTAGGATCTGCAGGAGAATACTGCCCTCTGGAAAGAGCTCATCCACAGGGTAAATGATGTTGGCCTGCACAGCTGAAATTATGAGCAGGTGCGGCATCGTTGCAATTAACTCATCCGCCATGCCCGTCAGTGTGCTGCTGCCGTTGCGAGGGACAGGCTAGCCACAGGTGGGGGGTCAGGCCATCCAGCCCCCACTGACACATGCTGAGGAGCTCCTCACCAGCCTTGGGGTACCCGTCCACCAGACAAGCCATCAAGCTGAAGTTAGCATTGTGGAGGTGGGTGCCACCTACACAATGGACAAGGAGCATGCAGGTAAGGCCCCAGTGCACATTACTTTAAGACTGTTGCTTATCCATTTTTTATCTGTAAAGTATCTACATGCATATGTCAGATAAGATAGTCTGTTGCTGGAGTGAAGTAATGCAGAGATGTGCATAATCCTTAGTATTGGGGTTTGTACTGTTTGTTTGTTTGTCTTTCGGCTTTTTCCCGGTAAGGGGTCACAACAGCGGAACTCCAGTCTGCTAATGATTGGCAGTAGATTTTTATGAACCACCGAGGTGCCAGCTCAATGCCCAATCTTCAATGAAGGCACACCCATTTACGCACGCATGTCTTTCGAATGATACCCAACCGCAGGGAGGACATGCAGACTCCACACAGAAGGTACTCCCAAGCCACACTGAGAATCAAACGGGAAAACCTCTTGCTGTGAGGTAACAATGCTACCGCCGTACCAGGGTTTGTACTGTTGATGTGCTGAAATGCTGCTTCCACCCTGTACCAATGCCACAGGTGTGGCTACTGACATTATTTCTCTCACACAACTATTTAGGTCCCTCTGGTATACAACTGGGACAACAGCCTGTAGCTGGTGAGTATGGAGTTGTTTCATTCAGGTTTCCCAATACACCAGTCATGTTAAGGCCATGCTATTTGCCATGTAAACATTTAACACACCTACCAATAATGCATGCTGTACATGTTCATTTTTGTTGATATTAACTGCACTGCATCACAGTGGTCACCATGGTGGCATATCTGAAGAGTATGTAAGAATCCTGCAGTATACCTCACAACCTGTCAGTGCAAGATGTGTGGACAGAGATAAACAAAATGGTGGGACAAATGGCTTACAGTAGGGACACGCATGAAACATTACCCTAATACAGTGGATACAACAGTATATGCACCACTATTACAATGGCAACTGTTCCTGATAGATACAACGTCTGACCACAATAACACATTCCACACCTTTTACAACCTGTAATGTGATCCTAACATAAGCAATGAATGTGTAATATGGAGTCCTATGTTAGGACAACAAATATGGGGAATACAAACCTTGCAAAACACTGGAAACATATGTGTGCACACACCCCAACTAACATATTGTGGCGACAGCTTGTGATGTACTGACAGCATTCACTCTTCTTGAATACACACCTGCCATCAAGTACAGGGCCTCAATGTCACACCAAATAATGGTCTGCTGTCCAAGAAGTATGTCCATGACATATGCCTAGTCGCCTGCAAGAGAGGCAGCCATGGCTTGCACACATCTTACAAACCATGAAATGGATCCCATATCCAAAAGGTAGCAGTCAGGAGTGGGAATAGTAACCTTACCTTACCATTGCATATACCATGGAAAACAGTGCAGACAGTTATCTATGGGTGTATAAAATATGGGACAACAGTGATGTACAAATTAAACAGATGTCCATCCAAAACAGATGACAAAACATGTTGCAAACTGGTTATGTAGGCTGCCCAGAGACATGCAGCAACACTGAGGGAGTTGCAGGAATGTCTAGCAAGTGCTGCCTGTGCAGTACCTGTGTCGACAATTGCCTGTATTCTGCATAAGTGTGGCCTATGGGTTAGGGTAATAAGACGGAAGATTTGTTCCCACATGAAACATCATCCAAGGCTCTGTTCAGGTAGCATAGGTATAATATCAAGTCTCCCAAAGGCATGTGTTGCAATGTGTAATGGTGTCATGAGACCAAGGCTCAAACCTATAGACAGTATTCATAAAGATACGTGTGGTGCACAAGCAACCCCTCACTCCACCTCAAGCCCACCATCCCCAACTGTTAGCTTCCTGGTGCCAGTGTAAATCTTTAAGGTTTCTGTTTAGTAGCTGGAACTAGGCTGGTAGACATGGTGTTTGAAATTTGGAACACTGCAAAATAACAGTTTGGCCCATAGTTTTCAGACATCTGCAATAAGTCTGAGGATGGGTAGGGGTGTCAGCTTGAAACACAACAGTGAACTGAAGCATACATCCAATGCTAGCTAAGAATGGCTATATCTGAACACAGTCAAGGTTATGAATTGTGTCAGACATAACCCAGACTCTACAACAATAGTGAAGCCACTGTGTGACCTCCAAGGGCTGTGCACATGAGCTGACCTTGCAATCTGGCAGAGTTGGGGGACCTTTGTAGGGCAGACAGACCAAATAATGCCAAGTAAAGATGGGCCATGCTAGTATACCTCTTCCAGGAATAGTGACTGCTGTAGTTCACTTAACAGGTGCTTCAACAAACCAATGTGTTAAAGGTGTGCACACTTATGCAACCCACATATTGTATGCATCTCATTCAACATCACCATGACTAATACATTTGTTTGATACTGCATCGGATTGCACAGGTCATATGTCACATATCAGGTGTGTGTAATGTTAACAAATGCAGTATAGTGGCCCCATTGCATATCTTAGAAGAGGCTGGCATGTCAACAAGGGTGTGTACACTCCTCATATCCACATTAAGCTTTGAAGGTTGTCAGTGTAACTGGATTTTATTGCACATACATGCACTGCTGATGATGAGATCTGCAAATCAAGGGTCAGGCATTAATTATTGACATCAGTTCTCTTATCATCTCAGTTATGTGTCAGACAAACACATAGGGGCTGTGAGCAACAGAGCAAACATAACTGCCAGACATCTACACATTCAGCAATGGTCTGGGCACTTGTGAGGTATGGTCACAGTACATGCCAGTGTGCTGTACAGGTGCACAGCAATAATGTGTACATGGGTGAAGTGTGTTCCAGGGGAAGGGGCATCACCTACTAAAATAACTCATGCATCACAGAGATGTATAATGTTAGTAACAAGGATTATGAATGGCTGCAGTGCATGCTGTTGAGTGCCATATGTCATGCATGTTGAGTGTTGGGTAATGAAAGGTCTGTGTAATATCTTTGTGCCACCTCACCTATAATTGTGTGTGTGTGTGTGTGTGTGTGTGTGTGTGTGTGTGTGTGTGTGTGTGTGTGTGTGTGTGTGTGTGTGTGTGTGTGTGTGTTAAAAGAAAACTATAACATACAGGTCTGAATTTACATTTCTTGTCTGCCCCTCACAGGTGGCGAGGTGGGTCAGGGTCCCTCCTGCAGGAAAACTGATGTTAGTGTCCATACAGACTCTGATAATGATGATAGACATAGTGAGTCACAGGCAGGCTTGTCATGGGCTGAATCTGTGCTATTGGTTGCCATCCCACTTTTATTCACCCTATCCCCGTACACAATCACAATGCCCACACATACCCCATCACTAGTGGCCATAGATGAGAGACAGTTGATGGGTTTATGGCATGGGACAGGAAGGTGTGGTGACTATGGCAAGTGTGTCTGTACACAGCAGCCATAGCCAGATGACTGGCGAGGTCCCACACAGGCAATGTACAGGGGTGCTCATAGGAGGGCTGCTGGCCATCACGCCTCTGGCAGAAGTGCCACAGCAGGTGTCACTAGATGCATGTTTCAGGGCATCATGGAGGCACAGGCATGTATGGAACGTTACACCAGAGATAGTCTGAGGCACCAGAGGGCTACTCTTCATGATGTACATGACTACATCCAGGATCATGCAGATGCCCACTGTTACTATGCAGAGGTCATGGATAGATGGTTGGGTAAGATGGTGGGAATCCTCGACTGTATGGTGTCTGTGGTAGAGCATGTGGTGGGAGTAAGGCATTGGCCACATGGACGTAGGTCAGCAACACCAACAGGTGGAGGTCTACGTGGATGTGCAGCATCTCACGGCCACTCCCGTAGTGGCAGTACCAGCACCAGCACTGCAGGGGGGGTGCTGTCCACACCACAAAGCAGCAGGCCACATGCACATGGTCTTGGGGAGAGTACCATATCTCAGCTTCTGCCTGGTGGTACCCGTGCAACTCCTGGCAGGCACAGCTCCCATGTCCATGGCCAGACATGGTGAACTTTACACCCTGCCATGTACAGTCTGCAGCTGTCCAACATACCCCTGTATAGGCAGCCACATGGCAGAACTGTGTGCATACATACACACACACATCACCAACACAGCTAGGGCACCTCCATACCAACACACACCACATCTGCACAGGCCATTTAATAAAAAAACCCTAATCCACACACATGGTGTCAACCAAATGGCTCAGTCTAGGCCTCTGGCAAAGCCACACCACACCCTGTGCATATGATGATACCTTACCACATCCCTGTCATCCATACCATCGATGGAAGGACATACTAATATGGTTCTGATGCACAGGGTGAATGTACTAAAGTTTAGCACATGTTGTCAGCTGGAATGTTCAATGCTTACACGTCAGGGTGTGTAGCTGTCCAGCCATGATGCAGTATAACTTTTATTTACACTGACTGATTGTGGTCTCCATAATGTATTCTGTTTGTGTTCTAGGTGTCTATGTGTCAGGAGGATGTTAGTCTGCTGTTCTTTCCTACAAGGGGTGTAGCACTGTGGTGACACATTGACTGTTCATATCCCAGGTACAGCTGAACACAAGTAACAGATCTGTATAACAGTTACTGCATGTGTCACACAGAGGCTTTTGTGTTGATGCAATACACAGAGAATACTGTTCACATGGATGCACTTCATTTTGCAGAGAACTAATTTTGGCCTATGTAATCCCACCAAGACCAAATTGCCAAACATCACATCAGTAAATAATCAGTCCACCAGATTTAATGTAAATGAAAATGGTACTGATAGGGTTTATGTGCTCTTTCCCAATGTAGTGCAATCCTGGAGTTGGTAAACATAGGTGTAATGTTGTGGGGGGGCACAGCCCCCCCACTTTGGTGGGTGTGGGGTGGTGTAGAACCACACATGGTGTGATTAATAACTACGTAACCTCTTAACATAAACTGTACAGTATAACAGCACATTAAGTGGGGGGGGTATGCACAACAATAACCCCAATGTAGGTGGCTGTGCCCACAACAACCACATCCAACCATATATACCAACTCCAGTATTGCTGTACAGCTGTACAGTAGGGAAGAGGCCATTTACACATCCACTACTAGTTTTGATGGAATGAATTTCCACAATATAATTGCTTTGAAATGTTACATTTTGCCAGTTATTTCTCAGACAAATGATTTCCTAGGAAATATGTTTTCTGCAAGCTGAAGTAGATCCCTTCACATACACACACACTTACTTGGCAGCACTGAGAGTAGAACCCCTACCTAGGTACTTATTGCTAGTAATGTCTTTGGCCTTAATTACACACACCACAGAGCTTGTAGAGTGAGGTGTGTCCTGAGCTTTCTGTAAAGTGAACAACATCACCAAGCCTTGTACAGTATGGTAATGGGGTATGTACTGTGTGTTAATGGACTATACATAGTATAACAGACTGTCATATACACATTGACAAACACATACAGTCATAGACACATTTGACAGACCTGGGTTTAGCGGTGCTGACTACCTTGTCAGTGAGTCCATACTGTTACAGACTTTTTGCACACAGCATCATTGGGCTGGATAGTGTCATCAGTTACCTGTATGGTTGATGGTGACAGCAGTCTTCATACAGGGGACCTTGGGACATGTATTGGGGGTACCATGGTGTAAAGACAGAATACCCAGCACCCCCACCCCACACTGGATATTGTACTTCCTGAAACCCATGTTAATGTTCTGAAATCTCCACAACCACACATTTACCAGGACTGCAATACAAACCTTTATGTATCTAATTATTGCTACTACAGGGATATGCAATTATTGCACAAGCCATAGGGATAGCAGGGTGAGGGTTTTGTCATAGCTCTCCTAATGTCAGCAACATCACCATCCCTTATAATGTATGGCAAGGTTTAGTGTATTTGGAGAATGTGGCCTCAGAATGCTGTCTCCTACAATTATGCACACTCACACACAATTGCATACACATATACACACACACACACACACACACACACACACACACACACACACACACACACACACACACACACTCTCTCTCACATTTGCCAGGACTCAGAGGGTAACCCACGCCTCTCTACCCATTTGTAGAACAGTGTTATGCTGGTACTGCAAGCTCCAGGTAGCCCATAGGGTGAAGAGTGTCACAAGGTACATTCATTGTGAATTACAGCAGCAGCCCTTTCTAAGTATAGTGATGGGGGGTGTAGTGAGTGAGAAGGCCTTCAGAGTATTTTCAACTACAAGTTTACAAACGCACAAAGACTTATACTCAGTAATGCACACAGACACATTTGTCAGTACTGAGGTCCACAGTTGCAGGTGTTCCTAGGTGTGTACCAGGCTAATGTCCATGGAGAGATGAGAAAAGTAGGGCATGTGAGTACACTGGTGTCATGCCACCTGACATTTGTCAGCAGGTCATTTATCAAGTAATGCCACTTGAGTGATCCCCAGGGTGACAGTTACATTCAACATCCACTCATCTGGCTTTCTCTTGAAGAGGGCCAGTGATGTGCTCCAATTGACATGTATGCAACATATATTGCATAACATGGTCAGTGTCTGAATTAGGGACCTGTACCCAAACATGTTCTTTTGACTGTGGTAGTCTGGTTGAGGTATCCATGGTATCTGGTGCATACAGAGTGGGGTTTCCTAGCTGTAGCATTCATAACACAGCTGCACAGATATGTCAGTGTCAGTCAATCAGAGATTGCCTGTAAGCAGCCAAGATTAATACCTGACTTCTGAACATCTGTACAGAGGACAGACAGAAAGTAGATAGCCAACAGGTTATGCATTAGGATAAATGTTTAGAAATATAGACGTCTGAAACTGATAGGAATGCCATTACTACATGACAGCAGTCCTCAATGACATGTCCTAAAAACATAGTAGTCTACAGTTAATATCAACATATCAGATCAATATCTAATAGGAGATACATAAAAACATACAGCTCAATCACCAAGAACACGATAGTCAGTTTTCAGAGCCTAGCTTTGCATGCAGGGGTGTATGGTTCCAATACTTCAATCTGCAATCAACTCTTACTTGGAAAAGCACTGTTAAAAGTAGTAATGTAATGATACAATACATGCAAGTGTGACTGCATATAACCTGGGATACTACCCAAGTATGAAACACATACAAAGGGAAAAGATTGTGGTGCTACCCATGTATACTAAGGTGCCAGATACAGGATACTCACACCCTTGCTACTGTAATGACAGCACATAGAATCATGTTATGTACATGGAATTCAATACACTTATTAAAGATGTCATTACCCTGATATTTGATCAGGCTCTAATGTGATCACTGGTTACCAGGGCTGGGCAATGCTTAGCAGGTTTAAGCATTGGTTAAATGTAATTGCTAAGCAGATTTATGCACTGGTAAGTGAAGCCTACATGGTGTAAGCTCTTATTTGTTTAACTGTATGTTAGCACCGCTTACCATCGCGCAATCCCAAACCCCGATTAAAGCCTCATTAAAGTGCCTTAATCTCCCTGTCTCCATCAGCCCTTGTTCTGTCCAGCAACAAAATAAATAGCCAATGCAAATCTTGAACCCAGGACCCTGTTTACTGTAGTCACAGAACTTAACCACTAAGCCATAAGAATGTCTGTTGCTTTTTCAAATATATCATTCAGTGCACGTACTGAATAGTAGTGAACAACTGCTTTGACTACTACAGTTGTTTACTACTTGTTAGTGAAAATAGTGTGGAATCAGTCATGTTTTTATATCTAAATATACACATATCAGATAAATATGGTGAGATACACCTGAGAAGGAATATACAACACTCATGTTTACACATAAAAAGGATATAGATACATATATGCATATATATATATATATATATATATATATATATACACACACACACACAAGCACATATACATACGCACACACACACACATATATATATATTTATATAAAATATATTTATATATATATATATATATATATATATATATATGTATATATATATATATATATATATATATATATATATATATATATATATATATATATATATATATATATATATATATATATATATATCACATGCCCATAACATGTAGTGGAGTCATACCTCAGCACTATAACTCTCAACCTCTTAGTGCAAGGGAACGTAATGCACGTATTGCAGTTATAAATGTAGAATATTGGTACAGTAACAGAGGTTGTGTCAACATTCATGTTCTGAAGGAAGGCTCTTCTGAATTTGACATGTACACCATCAGTTACTGACAGACATCATAAAATCATCATAGTGAAGTACCACATAAATCACAGTAATGATCCTGTGGAATACATTAGAAATATGAGCAATAAACGTGGACAGTCCGAAACAATCTGGTCAGTTGAGAGGTATACACAGAACTCCTTAGTGCAAGAAATGTGGACCAATCCTGACAAAGGGGGTGTTTAGAGTCATGAAAATGTGGATATATCCCAAATACTGGAGTAGATAACCTCACACAGTTAATGCATTCACAGCCTCCTGTCTGTCCTACCATATATTAACTGGATGAGCAGAGGTCCCAAGCCCACATACTTCCCATTAGTTAGTGACATACATCTTCACAGCATCCCACTGCCTTGTCAGAAATACACAACACATATGGTGGCCAGGGAACAGCACATCTGACAAATATCTGGACATAACATCACACTAGGGTAAATACACTGAGCTGCTAGGCATGTCACCAAGCACTGTCTAAACTACAGGCAGACTGCCACAACACTAACCCAATTTTCCTATGGGGGAATACATATGTAATTGAAAATATAGCAGGCACTACAGGCATGTAACAGCACAGAGTAACAGACACCAGTGTGAAAGTGCATACCCACAACCAAGCTCAACACAGTCACAGTCACATAATGGTAAGCCTAATTAATAGTACAGTATATGGACTATGTGAACAAAACCGATCACCATATTTGCCAGTCACACACTAACCCTACATATACTGGCCCATTTCACAGTGTAGTCTGATGCATGACTGTGGTATGGGACATGTCTCAGTCTGGTCCTACAAACATATAAGTTGATAGGTTACCAGAAGCTGGAGCAGCATGCAACGTCAGATGGAACAGGACCAAGAACACTGACATCTACTGCAGTCTGTACACAGGCCAAGTAACATAATCACAATACATGGCTACATGATACGGACTCTCTGTCAACAATCACCATACGTACACAGACCTCACTACTGTACAGACTACAACAGAATGTCCAGGTTTTGTCCTCAAATATAAGGTCTCCTATACATAACATGTCTGGCAATCTGATATATCAATCGCTTGATATCAGGAATAATATCAGTAAATAATTATATACTGTACATATCCACCTCTTACTGCATGACATATGGACAAAGCGTGACAAACAAGGGGGACAGAGGCACAAACACGGCCAATATTGACATATTGCTGTTATAACCTGAAACAATTGCTGGTGTAACAGGGTTTGTTGTAACATATCTCTTCTGAGGGATATGAAGTCAGTAACACACATGGATGTTACTATTTACTGACTGCAATCATCAGAGTATGCTACTGCATTTATAAAGACAGAAATTGTGTGAGTAATACACCAAATCTAAGACTCCAACCTCTGGCCAGTCTACAGATATCCCTACAGGTAAGAGTTTTCTCAACCACATAACACTGTCATGCCAGACTTTAAATCATGTGGAACAGCCATACCCTCACAAACCCAGTTAAACCAACATTACTTCAAATGTAGAACAGCAATACTTACATTCTGTCCCCATGTCTGGAACATCCTCCTCCAGTTTGTTGGCCTGTCTCCACAGTGTTTGTTGTAAGAGGTATTTCCAACTACCCTCTGTGATGCTGTTTGTCAAACACCCAAATAAAGTTCTGCTCACAGTGAAGGAAAAGGGCCAACACCCACATGAAGTGCTTAGTTATAGGAGTGTGTTTCCATGCAATTGGCTATAGGAATGATACCACAGCTGTTCCACATGCAATTAGCAAGTGGGGGACTCCAATTTGTGCACAGGCGATCAGCTGATCATGAGCATTACCTACAAAGGTCAAGCTACTGCCTATGCAAAACAGATGTATTTTCTACATCTATCAGAGAGGAAGAGAGAGAGAGAGAGAGAGAGAGAGAGAAAAGAAAGAAAAGAAGATAGAAAGAGACAAAGTGCCAAGCGTGTTTGCCTATGATAAGTGCATGGAGAGTGTTCTCCAGTATTATAAGGGTTGCCTGTATTGTTCACTAATCCATACTGTCACATAGCCATTGCATATGGCAGTAGACATTTATGGCTGTGGATTGTCTATACCAACCTCTACGGTGTTTGACAACTGTTGGCCTTGTAATGTGGACATTGTGATATAGGTCCTCAATATAATAATGTAGCAAAATCCACCCCACAATGGATCCTGTTATCACACTAACACCCCCACAGGATACTGATAACAGGCACACACACACTTGTCAGTACTGAGTTTTGAACCCCTACCTAGATATGTATTGCTATTACAGTGTTACGTATTTATCACACTCACCACAGAGCTAATATGTTGGGGAGCTGTCCAAAGGTATCTTTGAAGGTGAGTCACACCAACAGCAGTGCTAAAGGAGGGGTAAGGGAAGTGTAGAAAGTGTGAATGTCCTCATAATCAGGTGTCAACAAAGACGCACACACTCTCTTTCACACAAATACACACATTTTCACAGTGGCCAGGACCAAGATTAGAACTCCTACCTACCTAGTTTGCTACATTATGTTATTATGCAGTTATTCCAAGCACCACAGAGCTTATATGTTGCAGAGCTGTCCAAAGGTATCTTTGAAGGTGAGTCACACCAGCAGCAGTGCTAAAGGAGAGGTAAGGGAAGTGTAGTAAGTGTGAATGTCCTCAAACTCAGGTGTCAACAAAGACACAAACATACTCTGTCACACAAACACACACATTTTCACAGTTGCCAGGACTAGGATTAGAACTCCTACCTAACTAGTTTGCTACACTATGGTATTATGTAGTTATCACAAGTACCGTGGAGCTTATATGTTGGAGAGCTGTCCAAAGGTATCTTTGAAGGTGAATGACACCAGCAGCAGCGCTAAAGGAGGAGTAAGGGCAGTGTAGTAAGTGTGAATGTCCTCAAAATCAGGTGTCAACAAAGACGCACACACTCTCTTACACAAACACACACATTTTCACAATTGCCAGGACCATGATTAGAACTCCTACCTAACTAGTTTGCTACACTATGGTATTATGCAGTTATCGCAAGTGCCATGCAGATTATGGGCTGGGACTTGGCCAATGGGTTATTTCAAGGTGACTGACATCAGCAGGTGTGCTAAAGTAGGGCAATGGGAGTTGTAGTGAGTGTAAATGGCCACAAGATAATTCATCTCCAAACACACACACAGTTTAACAGTTGCCATGTCTGGGATTAGAACTCCTACCTAACTAGTTTTCTACAATACAGTATTACAGAGTTATCATGAGCATCACAGAGGTTAAAGGGCTGAGACTTGCCCAAAGGGTTATTTCAAGGTGACTGACATCAGCAGGAGTGCTAACATGGGCAGTGTGAAGTGCAGTGTGTGTGTGAATGGGCCATAAATCATTCCTCTGGACACACACACACATACACACACACACACACACACACACACACACACACACACACACACACACACACACACACTCAGTCACACACATCTTTACATTTGACAGGACTGTGTTTGCAAATGCTACATGAATACTTATTTGTACTACCATGTTATACAGTTATCACAAGCACCACAGACACTATAGGGCTGAGGGCTACCAAAAAAAATGTCTACAGTGACTGACATCAGCACATCATGTGATATAAGCCAATTGGATGTGTAATGGGTGGGAAAGGCCTCATAATTGTATTCTCTCTGTCACCGTCTGTCTCTCTCTTCCCCACATCTCTGTGTGTGTATGTTTGACATATTAGTCTGTTGGCCTTAGATATGTGTGAGTATTCCTATGCAATGTGCGTGTGAAGCATAAATGGTGTACTATTTGGTGTGTGTGCACAGGCATCTGCAAATGACAGATATGTATAATTCACTGTGTTGTCAGACATGGACTTCATTTCTGTAGGTGTAGGAGCATGCCCACTATGACCTTCTGTATTGATTGTGTGAATCCATTCCAGTTAGGGTTGTACTCCAGTCCAGGGTTTGGTGTTCTACACCTACAGCTAGCAAACTGTTTCTGCAGGATATCTGTAGATAGGTTGACAATATGGAGTCACAATGAGTGGAGGATAGGGGATACTTTAACTATTGCTGTATGTGCTTCTTGTGTTACATGGCTGGTGTTAGCAGAGATATTCAGATATATGCACTGTTTTACACTGTGATGCATTATATCATCAACTACTGACAGATATAATTATTTGCTCACAGTAATTTACCAGAAAATACAAGATGAATGAAGCTGAGTGCAGTATTGTGGGCTGCAGCCTACACATTCTTGCACACTATTGCCATTCTGTAGGGGTAGCTACAGACACTTGCTGATGGGTCTGTGTAAACGGTCCAGCACCTTGGTAGTATACTGACTGAGGATCCACGTCTTGTACATATATCAACTTAACAGAATGGCCATATCCTGCTGTGGCCATACCTCTCAGCTGTACAGATTCACCCAGGTTACCCAGAGGCAGGGATCATATATCTGGTCAGTTCCCCTTCACACTGTGGTTTATAAGCAGGTTTGTAACCACCCATTAATGGGTTTGCAGACAGGGGTAGTATGGGCACACATCAGAGTTTCAGACTTCACACACTCCATGATGTCCATGCTTCTACACCCCTCTGTTATTCTATCCTCTTCCTAACATTATGTGAGCGATATCTAAGAAGTATCCCTATAGTTGGCCCTTCATCCCAGCAGTATTTATGGACTGGTCCACAGTTCATGCAGTAGGACATGGGGGACATGCTACTGGGATTTGTCAACATGGCCTTGAATTTGTGTTCTGTTGACTGTGTTAGGTTGTTAGTTAGGACCCCATGAGATACCATACATTGGCACTACGGGTGAGGCATAGGCCTTTGACAGAAGACTGTAGGCCTTTTGGTAGTGATGCAGGCCATCTGTAGCAGGCCAACGCATTCTGTCACTCCTACATTTCCAGGCTGCGAGCCAGTGGATTCCCCTGGGGTGACAGGGTAGTGTGTGAGGTGTTACTGGCAATACTTCTTGTCCATATTGATCCATTGGTCTGGATGCAGGCAGGGTGCTGCTTACAGCTAGGTACACACCTGCATAGGCCACCTCTTCAGCATGCTGCATTCTGTAGGTATTCCCATACAGAAGTGGGGTCATACTGTACTCATTCCCAACAGCAAGGATATGACCTGTGATAAACCTGTGGCTGATGGTGGGGTGAGCTGGGTACATGTGTGATATGGAAGCTACTTGCAGCAGACTCACAGATATACCTGGGACATTCCCCTTATGCTGCCTTGTGTGGGGACATAGGCAGTCTCTCATTACTTCATAACTGTGCCTTTTGTGGTCTGTCAGTGATTGGCCAGACTACACCAGTATTCCATACTACATGGACAACTAATGTGCTGCTAAATTGTATGTAGAATTCCAAAGTTGTGTGCAGTTGATAGTTACATTATATGCACTCTGTCCTGTGTACTGTGTGTATGTATGGGCCCACATTCATGGCATGTCCATCTTTCAGACGGTGACAGATACTGACATTTGGACACTGAGCATGGACAATTGCTGACATGGGTATTGCTGAGAAGCATTGCGGTTGTCACTGCAGTTGTCGGAACATGGCCCTGTCAACCACAATACTGCCCATAGGCCACTGATACACAACCCTTCATGCCTACATGCTGACCACTTCCAGACAATATTGAACACACAACAACCTAATGCACAGACCCCTGCATATTGTACACATGCGACAATCTATCCTGTAGATTGGGCCAGCTCAGGCAATCTGTGCTCCAATGATATTACTCATCACACTTACATGTTACTGCATTTCTACATAGGATTGTGGGGGGGGGGGCACACCTGATGACTTTAAACATTTGCTATGACTGTACTGGTATTTCAGGTACTCTGTTGGCTTCCATTTCATATTGTATTCTGACCTATCATGCAGACTGGAGGCATATCAGTAGAGTACAGGTCTTAGGTTTTATTGACCTACATATCAGTTTCAGACTTCTTACCCTTCAGAACTAACATACAACTGCCAGACCTGTTGTAGGCTGTCTGTATAGGTCTGGAAGGGGGCTGTTCACCATTGCCATCATTTGGAGACCTTAGCCCTGCCTTTCTTTATGGTCGTCCACACCTGTCCTGCTGGCTGAGGTTGGTGGTGGGTATGTGAGCCTCACTGACATGCATGTGTGTGTCCTATGGACTATATTGTGTAGCATGGCACATACTATGAACATTTGTGTACATGTAGCTGAACAGTACTGCAAGGCTCCACCAGATATGTCCATGCAGCGGAACCATGACTTGAGCATCCCAAACACACACTCTATAATTATTCTGGTTTGTGAGTGTGCCTCATTATGGAGTTCTTGTTCAGGTGTGTGTGCATTTCTGAGGGGTGTCATAAGCCACGGCTCCAGTGCGTAGCCAGCATCCCCCACTAGGTGGCCATATGGGATGTCCCCACTGGCAAATGACTGGTACATCTGTGTCATATGACAGATGTGGAAGTCATGATAGCTTCCAGGGCTGCCAGCACACACATTCATGCCCTCAGCATCGGGGTCTATATCAGAAGACTGAATGGAAATAACAGCAAATGGCAAAACATCGAAAAGACTGGACTTCAAAGTGCTATTTGTGAGATCGCGGTACAGAGAAGATTGGAATATTTGCCCTTACTTCACTGTAGTGCGATCTCAGAGTTGGTATGTATATTTAGTGGGGGGCACAGCCCCCCACAACAGCAAGTTCGAGGTCCGGTCTTTTTGATGTTTTGCTATTCGCTGTTATTTCCATTCAGTCTTCTAATATAGACCTGGGCATTGCACATGACCTGGCAATTGATGGAGGGGAAGCCCTTGCGGTTTATGCAGCCCCTACCCTGCTCGTCGGGTGGTGCTTTGATGTGTATGTGCGTGGAGTCTATAGCACCCACTACCTCAGGGTATTCTGCTATTTGGTGAAAGAGACGCATATTGCTGGTCAATGCCTCACGGGTGTTGAGGAAATATATGTGCTCACTGGCATGTGCTGACATGGCATTCAGGAACTGGTGGAGTACCCTGGATGCTGATGCCTGTGAGATCCCCATGATATCCCCAGTTGCCCTTTGGAAGGTACCTGTGACTAGTATTCTTAAGCCTACACGTACCTTGATATCCACTGGGATGGGTTCCCCTCTTTTGGTTCTGTGTGTGAGGCGGGGCCGGCACAGCTCAACAATTTGCTGTAGAATGTCCCCGTCCACCCTATAGCACTCCACTATCTCCAGCTCATGTAGCCCCTGGTAGGTTACCCTGGGTCTGTACACTCTTCTCCTCCTCACTGTGGGATGGTCGTCAGCATTCACATCCTCACCACCCTCAGCCTCTTGCATATATTGATGTATGGGAGCGGCAGCAGCCCCTAATATTTTGTTAGTTTTGTCAGGTAAAATTTGCCTGTCTGTGTAAACTGGTGGTGAAGGGTTTGTGAGAAAAATGAGACTGAAAGGTGTTTGCATAGTTTGTAGTAGTGTGCCGGGCTGCTGCCTGTCTAATTGGCTGATTCTGATACATTTCACCTGCCAGCTATGCTAGTTCTCCTTGTTTGCCTTCCTACTGCTGCTTTCCCTTCCCATTTAAGCTCCTAGGTGTGCCACGTATACCCAGTGCTGAGATGTGAATAATGCAGGTATTTCCTTTTTTTTATTTTTTTTATTAAACACTCGTTTAAGCAGGAAAAACAATGCTCAACAATGTGAGACACACCCCCTTCCTTAGCTTTGCTTAGTTAAGGGCAAACACAGGCCACATAGCTCCAAGAAGCTTACAGCATGCAAGACATGCCTCTTTATGAGGTCATCCACCTCTTATACAATGGTGCTGCTGCACCTACATGGTTGGGTCCAAGCTAACACTGAGAGGAAATCTGTGATTCCATGTCAGTCTCCTCATTTACATAAACCAAAAGGCTAATTCATGGTTACCACACTCACACTGAGCCTTCCCCCTTAGCAACCACTATTCCCTGGTATTGTTGTCTTATGCATGCCATTGACTATTATGGCAAAATGCTGATTTGGGTATAAAAGGTTATTTCCCCCTTTTTTTCTTATTTTCATGGCAATCCTGTTTGCACACAGCTGCCCTACGTTTAAACAGCTGAGATCGGCCAAAAAAAAAAAACTTGTTTTTTTATAAAATTGCAACTAGTTTTCATGTCAACATGCCTACTACATTGCATACATTCTTTCTTTCGAGTTGTCATGCCTCCGTTTTGTAATTTGCAGAAATGTATTCAGTTAATAACCAAATATATTTCTGCAGGTTACAGTATTCCTGCACAGATGCCGGCCTGCTTCCTGGATCACTAATTCACCTTATTTGCATGTTTTTTACCAGCAAATGAGGTAATTAGCATATAGCAGTGATGTCCGTGCAGGAATAGTGTAGGAGCGCTTGTGCATGTCCCGGGAGCTCGATCCTGTATCACTCGTCGGCCATATTGCATGCAGCAGCTCTTGCACTATTCCTGCACTCCGTGCAGAGCTTGCTGAATCTGGGGACTTGACTAGCCATTAGGTTTGAACATGCAAACATTAGTATTTATTTGTGCTAACTACATTTACAAAGGTGTTAGCACGAGCTATGAAGAGGTTTAACTTAATAAGTGTTTGCATGACATAACGGGGATTACTCTGAAAGAAGAAATGTTCTATGTAATGCACCAATGGAATAAATACTTAAGAGTATCCAGAAAACAATGGCCTGAGAAACAGCAAAGGAATAATACTAGCAGAATCTTATATACCATTTAAACACCAACAACTCCGTGGATAAAAGAATGTGTCACAGGTAAGCTACAGTAGAACTTGTCTTATTTTAAAGCATACCTTGCGAACTAGAGAGTACTAAGGATTTTGAGACCTGCCAAAAGACCTTTTGGGTCTAAACATACATTTCAACCTCATAGTGCAAGAAATCTGGACAAAGTCACAAATAACGGGGAACAATTGCCCAAAAATAAAACAGATTTTAAATATTGCTCTTGCAAACTTAGAAAGTTGCCAGAATAACAGGTTTGCTGTTAGCATGCATTTTCTGAAAAATATTAACACTGTAACTCAAATGTCTGTTATTATTTTGTGGCTTCAATCCCCAGTGGTTTGCCAAAAACAACTTTAAATTTTATGAGGAACAGACCAAAAGTACGAGGCAAAAATCGGAAATTCTGTAAAAATCTAGACAGTTGAGAAGTATGGGGTTAAATGTTCTGAATAATTTTGGGCAGCATGGTCTAATGTACTTGAAGAAGTAGGGTTTTCCTTGGTTAGTCGGTTAAAGGAACATACTACTAAGGATTTAGAAATATTAGGAAGGTTTTACATGGCAAGTTATTTCTAGCAGTGTTGAAGAAAGAGACTTGTGCAGAGATGGAGATGATTACTATTACTAATATTTTTTATTTTTAATAAAACTGTATTTTTTAAATAAAATGGTAATATTAGATGTGTCAGATTTCATTTATCCATGGAGTTTTTTGGTGTTCAAAGTGTTTTTACGTTTTCCCAACTTGGAGCAGCATTCTGTGCTTGTTGTGAATCTTCTTGTAAATTTAAGAGATGACTGCTTGAGGCAGAGTGTTAAGGAATCTAGTAGAGGACCAAATAGAATTGATGAGACCTAGACTAGCTATTTGTTTTGTGAACATATTAAGAGTAGTAATCACAGGAATTTTTTTTTATACATTTATAAAAATTTCAGCAGAAGCTACCAAGAAATTTACGGTAAATAAGTGTTTGTCTGACATGAGGGGGAAGAGTTACTTTAAAAGAAAATTTTTTGGTTATAAGTTTTTTTTAAAAGGGCTTCAGGCAGATGACTCTATTATTGTAAGACCAGCGGACAAGGAGGTAGAGGGAGGGAGGGTGGTGGTTATGGACATATATATACTAATATGCTATGGGGAAGTGTTACTTTTATATACTTTTATAGAAAAGAAGGAAACACATAGTAGTATCATCCGTATCATTACTTCTACAATATTTGTATAGTAGGGAGGGAGGCTATTCCATTATTTAATTATAATTGTCTCTTATCTTTACTAATCCACTACAACCTATGGCTATTGGCTAAATGAAAAAAAAACAAAAATATGATCTATGGATCCCTCCTATAATCTCTATAATCTGGTTGGTTGACAGAGCCACTCTCATATATCCATATATGTGGAGAAGACCATTTTATTATAGGAATCAGTTTGTTCTCAGAGACACAAAACAACAGTTTTAATTTTTGCATATTCGTTTAGAGAATAATGTGAATACAGGACTTACAGGTAGTTACATTAGATATACAGTCCTTATTTGACAGTAGTGCCAAATGAATTGAAATTCAATATAAAAATAATATATGATCTGCAGAAACATAGCAGATGAAACTGAAACCAGATTTGATTAATTTTTTATTTTTTTACTTGTCTTAGAAAATAATTTATTTGTATTTGGAGACAGGCTATATATACAACAAGATGGTGTAGCAATGGGTACCCCATGTGCCAACAACTATGCTAATATGTTTTGGCACTACCGGCTGAGATGATCTTTTTATTTTTTTGGACGGGAATGAACAACAATTAGAAGATTTTGTTGATAAACATTGCAAAAATTTATCGAAAATTCATTTACTGAGAACAAGTATGCATCCAGCACATATTTTTAAAAATATAATTAAAGGCGGACAATAATTTTAAAGAGATACATATACTACGCAAGTAGCAGCACCTTATTTTGGCCCTACACCAGACTCAGGTTAGAGAGATACTCAGCAGAAACTGGTCCATTCTACAAGTTGATGAGCATATTAAGAGAATGTGGGTGAAAAACCAAAGTTTTTCTAAATTAGAGCTTCCATCATTAAGCCCCACGAAAAAAAGTGGGAAAATGAAATAACTCATATAACTTATATGTTTTTATCATCAGGATTTTTGGTTTAATTAATTAAGACATGTTTTTATATGTGTTTTTGACATACATTTTGTTGTATATATATATATATATATATAATATTCTGTCAGTAGTATGGGTAGAATATTTCTGATATATACATCTAATAATATATAAAATATACATATAGAGGAATATGCAACAAGATGCTGATCTGAAGAAGCTATTTTAAAAAAGCATATCAAGTCATTTAAAAAGATTTTTTTTTTATGATACATTTTTGTATTATTTATGAATAACCAAATTATTTTTGTGGAAGAATTGCCTTGTTGATGTGAAAAGAATACCTGCTTTGCCTCGTTGCTTATTTTACTTCATTAAAAGAAAATTTGTTCTATAACACCTAAAAATGGAACAGATGCTTAGAATGGCAAAATATGCCTCAGTGCTGGAGCATCTTAAAAAGACACATTAGTAATATGGAGACAGGTTCATATACCAGAGAAATGAAAAAAAAATGGTAGATCATAGGATCATAAGAGTTACAAGATAACTGAGCGTTGAGGCCATTTCAGCTTTGTTCACTAACTTAAAAAAAAAAACAAGTATTTAAAATCATTTGATAAAGGGAAGTGGTGGTATCATCAATTATAACATTTATGCATGCAGATCTAAAAAGAACATGTTGAAGAAACCAAAACCATGGAGTATAGCTCAGTGATAACTACATGTGAAAAAAAGGCATTTTCCAGCGCATAAAGTAAATTTAATGGCTACTTCATGACACTGTTTTGGGCGGCCATGGTGGTGCAACGGTTATCATTGTCACCTCACAACAAGAGGTTCTCCGGTTCTATTCTCAGCTGGGGTGCCTTCTGTGTGGAGTCTGCATGTCCTCCCTGTGGTCGCGTGGATTTCCTCCGGGTGCTCTGGTTTCCTCCCACATCCCAAAGACATGAAGTAGGTGGATTGGACACTCTAAATTGGCCCTAGGTGTGTGTGTGTGTGTGTGTGTGTGTGTGTGTGTGTGTGTGTGTGTGTGTGTGTGTGTGTGTGTGTGTGTGTGTGTGTGTGTGTGTGTGTGTGTGCCTTCTGTGGAAGGTTGAGCGCCGGGCTGGCAACTCGACACTGTAAAACTCCACTGACAATCATGAGCGGACAGATGATTCGCTGTGGCAACCCCTAACCGGGAAAAGCCGGAAGAAGAAGAAGACTTCATGACACTGTTTCTCTGATTTCAGACAAAAATTGAGTAAGTGTAGAATTACCTCATTATTTCTTTAAAAATATTTCGTTACAGAGAGATATGAAGGTAAAAATTTCTACTAGACAGGCTGCTGTCTGCATTTATCAGATACACAGTAAATGTGTTTTAAACTTGATAAAGGCATTGGGAATGGGGAAAATATTACGCATTAGCAGTATTACAAGGAAGAAGGGTTGTAATTACCTTAAACAGCAGAGTTGGTAACTTATTTAATTGTTTAACTTGCTCCTTAAAGAAAAAGAAGTCCAACCCAAATAAATGGAAGGAAACCTTGGCTAGCCCTGCTGGTAAGCATAAAGGAAAAAGAATGTACTTAGAAGGGAGTGGACTTATTGTGGCCCTAAATTTATTTATTTATTTTATTGCTGGCTTGGTTTTATTGTTGATTTGATTAGTCCCACTATTTATAAGATGGCTTCCGATTAGTATAGAGGAAGCAGGAAACATGGAGATATTTCAGCATGGCTTCCATAAGGATATGTTATACACTATCTGTGGCCATATTTTCTGAGATACTAGGTGTGATACATTGGCTGTTTGTATAGTAGGTAGCATACAATTGCATAGAAAATGGTCACATGTAGGCTGTAGTGATTCATAGGCCAATGTTATTGTACCAGGAAGTGAGGGAAAATATGCATTATATAATACACACAAATAAACACATAATGACATGCAAGTGAAGATATATACAGAAATGAGTCCATAATGAGACAGAAATGTATCAAGGTACAATATTGTCACATGTCATAGCTGTAGGTTAAAGAATTTTTGCATAAGTTAGTGGGATACTATAAAACATCAAACCACTCAGAAACATTTGAGTTAATACAGCTAAATGCTTAGGATCACAGAAACAGTAGTGCACATGTATCTATTCGTCACTAACACTGCTATGTCTTATCCATTTACTCAGGTGACAAAATGGTATCAGCAGTGGATATGCTTTTTAGTTTCACAGATCAAGAGATTGTTGACTGTTTTAATGCAAGTCATGTTGTACATAGCTTGATTGACAGGTATCACCCACATGCCCATTCTAAAGTAATGTGTGGCCTTCTTATCCCTGTGGACACCAAGGTATGTATAGCACTCACAGTCCTTTCATGTTAGGTATACCACAGACCTCTACATGTAGAATATTTAATAAGACTCTCAAAGTCATGCTTCTACATTAGGATGACTTCCAGCACACCCGAAAACAGAGCCATCACTATGCGTAACTCTTATAATGTCACCAATCTCCATGAGATACTGTGTGCCATATACTGCATACATGTAGCAATAAAGGTCCCACCTAGTCCACTGTCACAGAGGTATGTGTTATGTGAATAGAAAGGCTACCATTCCATGAACATGACGATAGTATGAAATGCACATGGGATTATAACCAATCTGTCTGTACAGCCTCTCAGGTAGTTCCCAGGATTCACATATATGGCATACAGTGCCACTTCCTGTAAGGTGATAATCAACATGGCCATCTAATGTTTAATTGCAGTCATAGTAGTTATATGAAATGTATGTGGATACAGAGAAAGCATACATATGCACTACCCATATACACACATATGCCACTATTGTGTTGCGGATGATGCTGAATACCCCCTAGTGTCCTGGCTAATTATGTCTGTATGACACTTGCAAGCTTTGTTGAACTGCACTGCAACATGACACATACAGAATCAAGGAACATCATTGAGCATATGTTCAGCCAGTTGAAAGCCTGCTTACACTGCCTTGATATGTGAGAGATGGTATTTCAGTATGACCTTGATAGAGCTGGTAGGATATTTGTAGCATGTGCCCTGCTGCATAATACCATCCCACAGAAACAGGCAGATCAGTTCCATGGTATGTGTATGGTAAGACCGCACACATAGACACATGCATACACAGCTGGCACAAAAGGCATAGAGACAACATACGCAGGTGACAAACAGGCAGAAAAGTACAAGCAGCAACTCCACAACACCTCCCAGTAGAAACCAGAACACAGCAGTGAAGGTGAAGCAGTGATGTCTAGTCCAGGACTATGTGCCCAGATGAGCACACAGTGACATTACAGTGTCACACAGAGCAGTGCTAACAGAAGATTATGTTGGGCTGTGCATAATTGGGATACACTGTACATTAAAAATGTCCATATACAGTACACAAGCTGCACATTGGAGTGGGGTCACAATCCCCACTGTATGCACTAGTGCTGAGAGACACAATGACATGTGACTAGCCATATAAACCAGGTAAGGGAGCATATCACATGTGGTGGTGATAGGAATCTCATGGTCACATAAGGTAATCTGTGTCAGGGACGACAGCCATCTGTGTCAGGGATGGGTGCCACTATGTAAGTGTTATAGGGGAAACTCCAGTGGCTTGCTACAGTAGGGCTCAAGGCCTTCTGTGACAGGTATAGTATATTATTATTGGACAGTGACCTGGATGTAGCCCACTTGCAAGGCATCCCACTGATGGAGGCTACATGTTTTCACTACACATGACAAGGGGTGGCAGAATGTCATACAATTTTGTTGGAGGTATTGATTGTGTATACTGCATCACCCCTCCCACATGGCCACCCTGGGTATGTACCCTACCTCACAAATGGAGAACGTTGCCAGTCTATAGTCAGTAATGATAGCACTTGCACATTTCCAAATGGACGCAGAAATGGAGGAAGTGTGCATCACTATAGACTTCATAAAATCAACCATGACCTTGTCTTTGGAGCTGTTAACAGTGCTCAGCAGTGTCATTATGAATGCCATGCAGCACAGCAGTCAGTTCCATGAAGGACTGAATAGCAGCAGATTGTGCCTGAATGATACTCTGGTACATCTAATGATTGGTCCCAACTGTTACTTGCATGTCAGAGACCAATTGTGACATGTGATGCCATTGGGCACCATGCAAGGCTCTGCTTCCCACATCACACACACTGCCCTTTGTCACTGCAGTAACCACAGGGAAAGCATCACTGTTTGCAGTCATGGGAGAGCCTTTCACCACTGAGAGATGATGACTGCTCAGATTTTACATTCTTTGTTTCATTTTTGGTAAAGCTGTACCTTCACATTGTACTGTTGGGGGCTGTCCACCCAGAATGAAGACATACAGTGCTTCTGTGTCATCTGACTGGAAATTTGGTATTTGTGTCTCAACATCATTGGCAGTCTGTGACTGAGTGCTGACATCAGCCTGTTGTCCTATCCCAGCATCCACAGATGTCATTGTTGCAATGGTCTGGTCTTTGAATACACAATGTAAGAAACACATTAGTGAACATAACTACCTGTATGAAAACTGTGGCCCTGTGGCAAGGAGCTGGGGTTGGTAGGGTGACAGCTACAGACACAGGGATAATAACCAAGGTATACCATGTTACAGTCAAGGGACAGATATAATAATTCATCTGGTGTACCTGTCACATAGACTGACATGCACTCCCTGCAGTGCTCAGTTTATCAGGTAGGAACTGCATGCATGTATGTATGAGAAAAGGACAAAGTCACTGCTGCCAATGTTATGATGCTCTCTGAGTAAACAAGTGACACAGATGTACAGTGTCAGAGTGGGAGGGATAGATACGTGTAGGCATAGTACAGCTGTCTCCAGCAACATATGATCGCATATACAATTCAAAAGGCATAATCTCTCCATAAGGCAGACAAGACTATATATAGGAAAAGTAGTCCAGATATAGTGGATTGCCATATGTACACATAAGACATGCAGGTACACACATTACTTATTACCAGGAACACTCATTTGCAGTAAGAAAATGAAATTCCATTTTGAAGAGATGAAATATAGGAATTATACCTGTGATTTGTAAAAAATAACTTCTAATCATTACTGCGATAACATTAATATTTTTACTGCATCTAGATGTATGCAGAATTAAAACATGTTCTAAATGCAGAGAACTCAATAACCAAATTGACAGTACTGTAAACAGCAAATCTCTCTCTTTCTTTCAGCTTTTCCCGGTTAGGTGTCGCCACAGTGGATCACCTTGTCCGCTCATGAATGGCACGGTGTTGAGTTGCCAGCCTGGTGCCCAACCTTCCACAGAAGGCACACACACACACACACGCAGTCATGCCTAGAGCCAATTTTAGAGTGTCCAATCCACTTGCAGCATGTCTTTGGGGATGTGGGAGGAAACCCACATGACGACAGGGAGGACATGTAGACTCTGCACAGAAGACACCCCAGCCAAAGATCAAACCAGAGAGACTCTTGCTGTGAGGCAATAACCCTAACCACTGCACCACCTTGGCCATCCAAAGTCTTTTGACTTTTCCGGTTAGGGGTCGTCACAGCGGAACTCCCATCCGCTAATGACTGGCAGTGGATTTTTATGGTGTTGAGTTGCCAGCCCGATGCCCAACCTTCAAAGAAGGCATGCCCATCCACACACGCACCTACCTGCATTTCTTTAATATCACTCGACCGAGGGGAGGACATGCAGACTTCACACCAAAGGCGCTCCAGCCGAGAATCGAATGGGAGAACCTCTTGCTGTGAGGCGACAATGCTAACCACTGCACCACCACGGCCTACCACTGTAAACATCAAATAAAAGAATGAATACATTATGTTGTATGAGTACTCTGGCCTAAAACATTGAATTCCATGAAAATCCCAGGTATTTCCAATAAAATATCAAATTCCATGAAAATTTAATGTGTTTCCAATACTTAGGTAGATCAGATTTGGGATTTACTAGCATTATAGGTTCATAGGTTCATAGGTAGGTACTAGGCTATCGGCCCTATGGCCTATACAAGCCCAGCCAAAAAGGTAACCTGGCTTTTGCCACCCAAGAAAATTATTTTCCTGTGCCACTGTCAGCAGAGCCACAGAAGTGATCCCCGGGGAGAATTTTCTATTTCCCATCCAATCATCAAGATTTTTCTTGAAGAGTGCTAATGAGGAGCTTTGTTTGATACAGATAGTTAGTTTATTCCAGAGTAAGGGAAGTCTCTGGGATAGGAATCTATCCCTCTGGCATGTTCTGTTTATTGTGGTGACAAGGTTTAGGTCCCTAGAGCGTGTAGCTCGGAGGATTGGGATTTCTTAAAGTGGAGCATGTCCAACAGCTCTGGGTTTGACATAGCTTTGTATGTTAGGCAGAGATCACCTCTGAGTAGGCGATATGCGACGGGGTAAAGCTGGAGTTTTTTGAGACGGTCTGCATAGGGCATCTGTTTGAGGCCGGTAATCCTCTTTGTGAGGTATTTCTGCGGCCTTTCCAGTTGTTGTAGATGTCTTGTGAGATACATACCAAAAGGGGTGTTGTACTCTATAATGAGTCTAATGAGTGATGAGTAGAGGGGAACAATGACTTCTTTTTTTCTGGATGAGAAACCTTTTGTGATGAGGTGTGCCACGTAGAAGGATTTCCTGACTACTGTGGCGATGTGATTATCAAAGGAGAGACTACTGTCCACCTGTGTCCCAAGGTCTCTTATCACATGTTCGGTGTTAAGTATACTACCGCCTATGTTGTAGTTCATAGGTACAGAGTTTTTACCAAAGGGGGTAACAATGCACTTTTTGGCATTGAGCTTGAGGCCATGGCTTTGACACCAGGCATCTGTCTCAGTGAGGCCCTTTTGTAGGATGTCCACATCATTAGGAGTTTCGATTATGGCTCCTAGTTTGCAGTCATCTGTGAACTTCATTAGCCAAAGACCTTCTGTGTTAGCCTATACTTCAGAGAAGTAGATACCAAACAGGAGAGGACCCAGGACTGAACCCTGTGGTACTCCAGTTGTCACTGGTCTGAAGTCGGATTTGGAGTCTGCTACTTTCACATTGTGGGTTCTGTCAGTGAGCCAGTTGGCAACCCATCTTGTGACATAGGGATTTATACTTAGTTTAGTGAGTTTATCTATAACTGCAAAGTGGGGGATGGTGTCAAAAGCCTTGGCAAGATCTAGATAGGCTGTGTGAACCACCTTACCCTCGTCTGTGGCTTTGGCGACTGCTTCAAAGAAGTCTATCGGGTTTAGGAGACATGATCTGCCTTTTACAAACCTGAGCTGGGTGGGGTCCAGAGTTTGGAGATTACCAATGTCTTTGTTTATAAGTTCCATAATGATACGTTCCATGGCCTTGCAGACCAGGCTTGTCAGGCTAATGGGGCAGTAGTTCCCGGGGTCTGTGGTGGCTCCCCCCTTGTGGAGTGGAATAACTGTCGCTGTGCGCCATTCAACGGGCACAAAGCCTGAGGTGAGACTATGATTGAACATGGCACTTAGGTATGGTGCCAGTTCGTTCTGTAGTTCATGTCGAATGCAGCCTGGGTTGTTGTCTGGTCCCATGGATGCTGTGTTCTTGGCTTTGGAGAGTGTGGTTTTTACCTGTGCAGCCATGATTACAGGAACTTTGCATTCTTCCGGCATAGAGATGGGCCCTTTAGAGGGTGGGGGGGGGGGGGTAAAGTTAGCACTGAACCTATCTGCCAGGATGTTGGCAATATCAGTTGGGTCTGTATATTTAGTGCCATTGTGCTGTAACTCAGAGCAAATCTGAGTGTTGCCATTGAGATTCTTGACATAGCTATAGAATGCTTTGTGGTTGTCTTTAGAATCAGTGGCAATTTTGTTTTCGTAACTAGTTTTGGAAGATTTTATCAGGGATCACAGCCTCTTACAGAGGCTGACCAGGGAGCTCCTCCACTCATGGGATTTTACTCTCTTTTGCAACAGTTTCTTCCTTCTGTTGTACTGTTTGTTTACTGCAGGGGACCACCAGATTGGCTTCCTTTTTTTGGAGGATAGCATCTTGGTTCTGTTTGGGATAGCACGATCCATGCACTCATGTAAGTGCTTATAAAGTGCAATTGTATAGGATTCAGTAGTTGTAACTGTATTGTCCATCTGCATGGGTGTCGTGAAGTTCACCACTTCTGTCTTAAGAAGCATGAAGTTGGCTTTGGAGAAATTTTTTACCATGGTTTCCTTAATGGGGGAAGGGGGCAGGATGTGGATATCTAGGGTGATTAGCTTATGGTCGGATCGGACCAATGAGGCATTGACTTCAGGTATGGAACACAGGTCACTCATATTGACAATGACTAGATCTAGGATATTGTTGCCCCTGATGGGGGTGTGGATAAGTTGATCCAGGTCATTGGAGTTTATGAATTCCAGAAAGCATTGAGTGAAGGAGTTGGTACATGAGTAGTTTTCCCAGTTAATGGTGGGGTAGTTGAAATCGCCCATTATTAGGGTGTTTGGTTGAACCCTAATATTTTCCAGTACATCAAGAAAAGAGGAGTGGGAATCCTGGGGCATCGTGGGGGATCTGTAGCAAGCTAAAGTTTGGATTGCAGTTTTGCCCAGAGTTAGTTGCACTTGGATAACCTCGGATGTATTATGCTGAACAACTAGCCTGGAGGTGTGGATATCCTTAATTAATATGGACACACCTCCGCCTTTGGTGTTCCGGTCCAGGTTACATGGCTGAAAAGTGTGGCATGAGTTACAGCCTGGTAGTGCAGGGGAGCTCTCTGGAGCCTTGAACCAGGTCTCAGTCACTGCATAGATATCGATGTTTTCCATTTTAAGGAGTGCCTCGAGTGAGTGCATTTTGAGATTTAGACTTCTAGCATTGAGTAGCATCACCCTCAGTTTTTGCTTGCTTGTTCCTGTTATGGTGGTAAATTTGTCATTTAAACCTTGCCTAAAAAAGGCACTGTAGGGGCGGCAAGAGCCTTAGCCAGTATCTGGAATCCCAGGGGTGACAGGTGCAGGCCATCTCTAGCAAAGCATCATGGTCTGTCTACCATGTCATCCCAGGCAGACAGATACTGGATCCCTTTAGAATGACTCCAGAAGCTTAGCCAATTGTTGAAGTCAATCATTTTGTCCTTGTACTGCGGTATCATTCTGGGTGATGGCAGAATGCTACTCAGGGCTAGGGCCATCTCTGCCTTGGCTACAAGATCAGAGAGCTCTTCCATGTCTCTTTTCATGTAGTCCAGGGAGGTACATCTCAGGTCATTCACACCAACATGGACAATGACAGAGTCGTATTTGTACTTGTTGTGGAGTGACCTGAGTGTGTGGGTTATGTGGCGGATCCTGGCACCCGACAGGCAGCTGACAGTAACCTTCTCCTTGTTTAGCCTGGTGAGTGGGACATCAGTGTGCCTGACTATACAGTCACCTATGACTAGTGTGTTGGGTAATTATTATTCTCAGATAAAGGGAAAATCAGTGTCTCTGCTTACATTTGCTTTTAGATACACTTTATTACTGTGCGATGTCACACATTCTTAAGAAGTTAGATAAACATACCTTACCACCCAACTGCAGATTCATATGTATCTCCTCAGAGTTGTTTATAATTCTACAAATCACTACTATCCTTCCACACCCTTTTGCATAGAGCTTTACACACATTTGCAACATCTGTGTGGCTTGTCTTTCAGAATGATAGCGTGTTCTCCGTAGCTGCAACTTTATACCACTTTGCATACTATGTAGCCAAATGTGGTATCATGACTATGTATGAATGCCTTAATTTCAAAGATGTGAATCAGAGACAAGTAGCATTTCTAAGTGCTTAGGTATGAATGTAACATTTCAGACTCATGGGTTTGTGCAGGCGACCTTCATGAGTATGTATATCATACTTGTGAGCTGGGACAAGCTGCACTACTCATGACTCAGACATTATATTGTATCCATGATTCAATGGCTGCCATTGAATCTCCTTGTGAAGCTGCTACCATTTTCAAAGGATGTTCACATGGCAATGGCTATTTCTGCTACTGCCCATCAGAGAGTACCTATTTAGTACATGAGGAAGAACGAAATTGTGATGTATATCCTCCACAGCCACATCAAGGGGTGGCTACTGGGGCTTTATGTTGGGCCTTTAAGAAAAGCTGATGCTTGGTATGATCTGGCATGGGCATTACCAAGATTGGGCAACAGTACAAGCATTGCTATGTTGACCTGCAGTGCCATCACCCTGAAGATCTCCATGCAAGGGAAGCAGAGGTTTGGCAGCAACACCCCACAAGGTATTGTGTCTTTCATTTTAAACTTTTCAGGATATGTTGCCTCTGATGTGTTATTTTTACTAGCAGGTCTTTCTCTCATATAATATAGACATATTTGGTGGTTATTGTGCTCTCAGTCTATGACAGCTGGAGGTGGTGGTGGGAAGTCTTGTTATATGGTGATTTGTGTGGTGTGGTCCTACAGGGGATCTGTTTTATTGTGAGGGTATGCTGAATCATGACAGAGTGACAGCATGTTACCAGGTGTGCCCCTCTGTGTACGAGTCACACATTTGTGTAGATATGTTTATTTATGTATAGGGCAGGCACACCTGCCTGCTTCCTGGGATAGAGGTTATGGAACATAAATATGACTGTGGTTTGTAACTGCTGTTCTGGTATCCTCCCTTCTACCTGTCACAGTTTGTTGATATGACCCTTTTTCTCTTGTCATGATCTAACAACTCTGAATCACTAAAGCTATTGCAGGATGCAGGAGAAATTGATGGATAATGAAGACTAATTGTACGGACATATGCTGGCTTGTGTGTTTTATATATATATATATATATATATATATATATATATATATATATATGTATACTTTCCATTGATATGATGAATTCAGATATGACAACATTCTGACTGCGTCTCTTCCCTACATGTCCAGAAAATTGAGTGGCTCAGCAGGTGTCTCAACTGCAGCCCAGCTCTGCTGAGGTTATAAAGGGAGGGAGAATGATGGGGCTAGGAGTACCTCCTGGGGGGTCTCAAACACTTACTGCTAGGTAGCCAGAACCCATTGCCTGTGGTGTTTCAGACACAGCTGGAGCAGATGGCAGAGGAAGCCGTAGAGAACCCAACAAATTCAATTCAGCTATACAGATCAAGACTCCAACTAGAAATAAAAATCCATAATAGACTGATTCTAACATCCACTCTAAACAACGGCGTCATATGTGGCACCCTACCTGATAGCCTAAGGGACTACCGGCTATGCTACATAATCAGACTTCCAGGCTGCTCTAGATCAACTGGGCTCCACTTAAAATGCTTCCCCTTGATGAAGCATTTGACACATTTAATGCAATATTTCTACATATCCTTTCACAGAAGCACCATTAAGGGCCAAAATAGTTAAAAACAAACCAGCCCCCTGATTAACTAAAAAAACACACAAAGCAACTCATGCAATTTAGAGAAAAAGCCTGGAAGTCATGGCAACAAACCAAGTCCCAAACATCCTTTAAACAATATAATCAGTTAAGGAAACATAGCAAGCAATGCATGAAACAGGATAAAAGAGCTTATTATAGCAACACCCAACATTCATTATCAAACAGTCCAAAAAATACTTCTGGAAATAAGTAAATACATTGCTCAGTCCTGGAAAATCAATCCAACACAGACAATCCCCAACCAATAACTCCCAAAGCATTGCTTCACAGTTTAACTCAGATTTTATAAATACAGTAACCTCCTACATACAAAACAAAGTAACTACAAATCCAGCCATCCCACTCCAATCATTGAAGGTACAACAAACCTTCATACTCATTCCATTTCCAGCATCCACAATTAAAAAACACCTCCACATCCTTAAGAGAGTAACCACTGCCCCTGACCCCCTTCCATCTGAATACCTCAAACTCACTGGAGAAAGCCTAGCATATCCTATCTCAAGTCTAATAAACCACTCAGTCCAAAAATATATATATCTCCACCTTATGGAAAAAAATCCGACATAATACTCCTCTATAAAGGTGACTTATCAAATGAGTTCACAATCTATAGACAAATTGCCATTCTCCCACCTTTATCAAAAATCTTGGAAAGATGTATTCATTCTCAACTTACTACATATATTACTTCTCACAATGTCCTCTCTCCCTCACAGCATGGTTTCAGATCTAATCACACTACAACCAATTCCCTACTGAGGCTCACAGATATAATAAATCACAGTAGAAATTCAGGTCTTCTAACCACAGCCCTAGTTTTGTATTTATCCAAGAAACTCAGTACAGTCAATCATCAAACTCTCCTAATTAAAGTCTATGTATATACCTTTTTACTACATGTACTTTGTTTTGGCTTTTGTAATGTCTCTACCCATTTGTTTTGATGCACAGACTCCAATTTGATTAATTTTATCTTTGTATATAGCATTCTACTGTTTATACTGATTACATGTTCTCTATATACACACTGATCTCATTTGTTTACTTTTTAGATTCTAAGTCTCACTCTTTTATAAATATTTGGAAGTATATTGCAGATTTCTAAGTATTAAAGTCTGTATGCTTACTACATTCGTTATACTTTTTTGACTCTTGGCCTGGGCAATGGTACAAAAGAGTTTTCTACCAGGCCATCAACCTGGTTAATGAACAAACAAAATAAGTAAATAAAAATAAATAAGTAGATAAAACAAATCAGTGTTAAATTGGAGAGCAAAAGCATGTGTGTAGGTTTATGTTTGCTGATTTGGAAATGACTGTCCTTGAGTCAAGCAAAAGAAAAATTCAAAAGCAATTTCAAGATTATTGCTAAGATCTTTGGCTAGGACAGTAACTAAGGCATTGTTTCTAAGGAGAGCTATTGTTCACTTAAAGGATGGCATACTGAAAGAAAACCTCTTTCAAGGATGTCCTATTTTGTAGGTTTGAAACTTGCAAGAGGAGATCAGAGCCATATGCTCCTCAGCTAAAGCCCTTATGCTTATAGAGCTGGGCTCTAGACAAGTACATTTGGAGCAAAAGTTACATGGCTGCTGGGATAAATGTCAAATTAATAATTTAAGAATAATGACTGACGTAAATGTTATAGACTAGCTAAGAATGAATTAATGAGGCTGAAGAGGGACAAAGATTGTTGATACCTAAAAAGAGCCTGTAGGCCTGGGCTCTAGGCAATAGGTCAGGTAAACATCTAGCATTCCACCTCAGACAAAAGTAAGCAAAATCACATATTCACGCTATCAGGATTAAGGACTGACTGGTCGATGCAGAAGAGGAGATTGCCAGGGAACTTGCAAAGATTTCCCAAAAACTGTACTCAACACCTAGAACAGAGGAGAAGAGGTCAGACAAAGGTAAAAGTGTCTCTCACTGCTTCTGCTAAATGAGGTGGCACCTGACATAAGACAGGTGCTAAAAAAAAAATTAGTTAATATGGAGGTACTGCAGACAATTAGGGTTCTCCCATTAGATAAAGCCCCAGCCTAGAAGGCCTGACACCCACAGTGTACAAATCATTTCACAGATGGTTGATGGAATCACTAACAGTTTTCAATAAGATCCTTTTCTCAGGTGATCTCACAATTTTCGTGAAGGAATCTAGAATAGTTGTCATTCCTAACCCAGGCAAATGTCCTACATTAATTGTAAACTAGAGGTCAATTTCTCTCATAAAGTGGCAGTTAAGCTGTATACAAAACTTTTGGCATAACACATTCCAAATTTAATTCACTCTTTAACCACAGTGCTTGGGCTGATTTGTCAAAAACATCTCTTTATTGAAAGCATTCAAGTGTTTTCTCAACTGGGAGAGTTACATAGATATAAAAAAACAAATATCACTTACTAATAGCACAAGCTGTACCATGCATCTTAGCAAGACTAAGCTTTCTTTTTGGTTAACTTTAGCCTGTATATGTATCTATCAACTTAGAACTTACATTCTTATTAGAAAGCAAAAACTTCAATATTTGAAGATGTACATAGTTCTGTGTGTTATTGTAAAGTTCATAGGTTTTAGGAGGGTTTTTTGGGGGGTTGTTTGTTCTGTTTGAGGGTTCTCAAAAACAAAACGTTGTGTAAGATGTGACATAGGAATAAGTGGATATGACATGAAACAACTTTATAAAAGGCCAACCTGCCGAGCAGTATATACATGCAACATAAAAGTTGGAACTAGACATTTAGCAAAAGAGCAGTTATATATAAAAGGTGATAATAATAACTATATAAGAAAATGATGCCTTCTGTAATGTCTTTCAATCTGAATAGTCTTACAGATTAATATAAAAAAGAAAGAGTAGTGAACTATATTAAGAAAATGTAGAGTGTAAATAGCTATGCTACAGGAGACATACCTGGAAAGAACAGAACATGTGAATTTGATAAAGAAACATTTTCAGGATGATTATCCAGCAGAATATTTGGGGCAAAGGAAAAAAGGAGTATTTATATTAATTGCAAGAGGAGCTCCAATAGTGATAGAAGAGGAAAAAATATAGTAATGGAAGATACATA
Source organism: Protopterus annectens (assembly GCF_019279795.1). NCBI lineage: Eukaryota > Metazoa > Chordata > Ceratodontiformes > Protopteridae > Protopterus > Protopterus annectens. Next base: position 74,736,964 of record NC_056740.1, on the reverse strand, counting down.
GTACTAAGGGTCTACTGGCTAGGGAGGAGGATTATACTGGCATGCATTTATATCCCCTCTAAAACTGTTATAATGGAGTTTAAGAAAATTCTGGGAGAAATAATCAGCTTTCAGCAAAGTATATTACTTGTAGGTGGAGACTGGAATTTGGTTTACAACAGTAAAGATGTGTCTGGGGGGCCTAGAAGGGAAAATATAACAAGGGAGGGTAGATTTTTGAAGACATTTATGAAAATGTTTAACATGGAAGATGTGAATTCAGTGCTAGGAGTTCGGAATGAATTTACATATTACTCACAAGTTACAAAAACTGGGCTAGATTTTATATCTCACAGAAATATGTGCATTTAATTGAAGGTCTTGAAATGCACCCAATAACTATTTCAGATCATGCACCAATAACAACTAAAATAAAAACACAAGGAAATTAAATGAAAATGAGACAATGGCGCTTTCCCACATACCGATTGAAAAGAGAGGAATTTAAGGAATGGGTTGTGGAATTAATTCAGGAGCTACTAGATAAGATAGATTTATCTTCTGAAAACATAGCTAAGGAGTGTGATAAAATAAAGCTAGGTTGGAAGTAAAAGAAATAGAGATATGGTTAGACAGTAACAAGAATTATTTAGAGGGATTTACAAATGTGAAGCTATTACAAAATAGGGAGAATCTCTCAGAAGAAGAAAAGGAGCAACTCCAGAATGCTCAACAAAAATAAGGGATGACCTTGATAATACGCATGAGTTTAGAAAGATTGCTGTTAAGCAACTGTTTTTTGATAATAATTCTATATTGCAAAAACTTCTAGCACAGGCAACTCAGGCAACAAAAAGTGGAAAGGGCAGTCACCAGGCTTTAGGGAGCCTATAACATGGAAGATAACAAGAGACCCTGTAGAAGTATTAGAAATAGTTTGGAAATGTTATGAAAATTTATATAAAGCAGAGAAATATGGAAATCAAGAAAAGGTACAAATGGAAATGTTTATTGAAGAATTAAAGATGCCAAAGTTTGAGGTAGATGAGGCTCAATTACTAACAGGATAGGAAGGGATGACATAAAAGTGGCTATGTTTAACCAATCTACAGGAAGGTCCCCAGGAATAGATGGTATTCCTGTGGAAGTTTGGAAGTTAGGAGGGAAAATCTGATAAAGATCTGGAAGGTTTTGTTTAACAGTATTTTAAGAGGAGGAGAAGTACCAGCATCCTGGAAGAAGGCAGTGGTAACAGTAATACCTAAAGAGGGTAAAGATCCATTGGATCCAGCTTCATACAGGCCCATTGTTTTGTCGACACACTTTAGTCGACAAAACAGATGGTCAACAGGTATGCAAGATAAACACTCTATGGGGTTAGAGAATATGCACCTTCCTTCAGGACTATGCAGTCTCTGAGCTAGTATATAATTATCAAGGGATCTAGGGGGTGCAGGGGGCTTACCCCCTTGATAAAATGATATTTTTATTGTTTTCTTTTTTTTTTATAGTTGTGTTGCATGCTTTAAGGGTGCTCCTCATGCCTGTGTCAACATTGTGTTGTTGACCTTTTTTTGCCAACATTAGAGATGTTGACATTTGGGTATGCCGATTAAATTAAGTCTCTCTGTATAAGTACAAGCATAACATTGAGATCACTTCGTGTTTCACTGTCATGCAGTCAGTGTCAGTGAAATGACTAGATGGTGATTATAGTTTCTGTTGATGAAAAGAGAATTATCTTGGTAGATCTGGCTGGATGCCTATTATTTACCAGGTTTAAATGAGAACACATCTGTGAAATGCATCGTCAGCCTCAGGAAACTTTACCATCTTTAATAATATAACAAACAGTTCATGTCCTAATTTTACCAGATAATATATTAAAAATTATGTTAAATACATTTCAAGAAGTTAAAAACACGTCAAATGTCCCACCTTCATGGAAATACTCATTAGTCTCACCAATTTAAAAAACAGATAAGGAACCCACTTCTTGTTCGTCTTATAGGCCTATTTGTTTATTAAATATAGATTATAAGATTTTTATGGCTATCTTAGCAAATAGGCTGAACACTATCCTTTCTGACTTAATAGACAATGACCAAACTGGCTTCATAAAAAACAGGAACGTTCAAGACACTATAGAAAGGCTATTGCCTCTCATAGATACAGCAAACAAAAAGAAAAATGAACTGTCAATATTAAGCTTCGACATAGACAAAGCTTTTGACTCTCTAGTTGGATTTACTTATTTAAAGTATTGCAAGAGTATAACTTTTCTTTAGAATTTATAAAGTTAATTAAAAAGCTCTATGAAACTTCTATTTCCTTTGTTAAAATTGGCTGTTTCATATCTAGTCCTTTCAAAATATTGAGAGGTACAAAACAAGCTTGTCCTTTGTCCTCTTTAATTTTTTCCCTTGCCATAGAGCCATTTGCAAATTATATATGAAATAATAAGAATATTATGGGTTATAAACTTACAAGTAATATCTCCCCCAAGATCCAACATTTTGCCGATGATTTGTTACTAACATGTGGAGATATTGAAACCTCACTAGACTGTTTAGTCACTGCCCTGGATTTATTTGAAAATATATCTGGATTAAAATTTAATCATAAAAAAAAAAATGCTCCTAATAAACAATAAAGTCACGTCCAAATTAAAAACTTACAAGCACTTCAATTGGGAGAATTCGCATATTAGCTACGATACCAGCTGATTAGCCAGTTGTCAAAGACACTTATCTTGTCTTGGTATCTGTGTGTCGTTCTTGGTGAATGCAGGAGACTATTCAGGACAAGTGTCTTTCCTGCCTCTAACACATGCACTGTAAATTCCAGCTCAACTCTCTGCATATCAGTCTGGGTGGAGCATCTCACAAGTCATTCCCTTCTCACATGGGCCACCACTAGGTTGTAGTCATACCTATCTGGTTTAAAAGTCCTTACTGCCCTCAGGACATCCTGACACTGGACAAGCAGCTTACAGTCACCCATGAGCTATGTGGATTTGCAATTAATGTGAATGTGAGAGATAAGCTGTTTCATTATGTTTTGGAGGCTGGGATTTTTTAGTGTATTTTCTAAAAGTCTTTGGCATTTTTTTTACAGCCCAGTACAAATTATGGGTCTAGTGGTATATTGTGATTGATTGATATGCTGTGGATGTATGATGCTTACCAGTGGTGGATTGATGCAAGAGGTTTGCTTCCATGTGTCTTAAATATTTACATTTCTTGCAGGTTGTACAATGCACTGTGAGTTACCTACTAGAATGCAAAGTGCATTTTTCTGCTCACTGTTCATTGCTAATTACATGCCAAAAATGGTGGGTCAAAAAACATAAAAAACACAAAAACATCTTTTTTTGGTGTGGGTGCCCCCCCCCCCTTTGCAGCCCTTGATGTAGGTGGCAAGTCCCCCCCACCCCCTGAAATCAGGAGCAGGAAAAAACAAAGTTGAAGAGTAAGACTGAATGTCTTCCTTCGATCACAGTATTTCTTCAGGACATTACTAGATGAGTAAAGGTGTTCAAAAAAATCTCTGAAATGCACCTCAAACCATGTTTTTGAGGGGCCATACCAGCTTAATGCAGCTGTTTCCTCCACAGTTAGCAGAGTGCAGTCTTGCTAAGATAGCGCATGTTTAATTAATTAATAACTGCAGGAAAAAACTGAAGGAATAAGGCACACTGAGAAAAGGGAGAAAAAAAGTAATCCAGAGTGTGAGTAAGCCTAGATGGCTTGGCCAGTGGGGGGTTTGATGGGGCACCATGGAGCATTTCTGCTTGGGGTTCTAGTTTACCTAAGGCCAGTCCTGATTTCATTGTGACATGATTTCCCCAATGTATTTGTTCAATAATTCTGTTGGTTTTCTGTTTGTTTTTATATGACATGCCTTCTGTGATGATAACCACAATTTGCTTCTGGATGGTGTTTCTGTTTTGCTCCTGTCATCACAGAATTTAATTCTGATCATTCTGATACTACTATAATAACACCCTTTCAACTTCAATTACTTTATGTTTGCTGATGTCATTCTTCTTTTTCTATCAGTAGTTTCTATTGATATTTCTGTATTTTTTTTTTTGTGAAATGTTTTGCATTTCACCCAGGTTAAGCCAATATTGGTCAACACTGATCAGTGCACTACCCTGGTAAACAAATATAAATAAATAAATAAACCCATCTGTTTTCTTGTCATTCCCATCACCGAATCTATCACTGTTTTTTACATCTGTTTTTTTGTGGCCCTTTACCATTCATCTGTATTGTCCTGTTGTACCTCAATAATATGTACAGTGTACAGCAAGGCAGAGATGAGATAGGCATAACCTAATGTGGTACAGTTTTTTTCCCTCCCTCCTCCCTGCTGTTGACCATCAGCTGCTCTATTCATTCACCAGGTCTACAGGCAAGCCTTAGCCTCCACCCTGAGCTCAACCCCACCCCACGACTAGGGCCAGTGAGGAGATCATGGATGCTGGTGCCACATCATATTGCTACCCAAAAGTGTACCCTAACACCCACTATCACCCCACAGCAACCTTTTGTTAGCTGTATCTAATTGCTGCATTGGTAGGTGCTTATGGACTTATGCACATGTGCTACTTATGACAAAGTGGCATACCCACTTGCAGCACTGTACTCACAAGGCTCCTAATGCTGCTGCATTGCAGTAAGCCTAATCTGCCTCATTCTCTCCAGCATGGGCATGCTGACACTGGCTGTTCACTTCCACTCTTTTCCCTGAGCAGCCCCTCCAGCACCCATGCCACTAGTCAAATATAGGTCATCTGGGTCACAGTAAGAGCTTTATCCCTCAGTGACATGGGCTCACACTAATATGGTATAACCTTGTCACTATTTGGAACTTAAGTTCCTTTGTGTAATTTTAATTCCTCAGTTTGGAGTTTATTACCAATGGAAAAATGTTCCAGTCTCATAACCCATATAAAGCCTCCTACAATGCCTCTCAATTTCTTAGTTCAAAAATCAGGAATAAAGCCTAAGAATTTTAGCGGACAGAAGCACAAAATTAGGGACAGATTTTAAATATTTCTCTTATATACTTAGAAAGTTGCTAGGATAACATGTTTTGCATTAATGTGAATTTTCTGGAAAATATGGTCTGAACCTCAAATGTCTTCATTATTTAGTCACTGCAGTACTGAATGATTTGCCAGATAACCACAGATTTTATGAATAACAGATGAAAAATACAAGGTAAGATCAGGGAAATTCTGCAAAATCAGACATTTGAGAGATATGTCATCCACCACCTCTATTAAAGCATAGCACACGATGATCGTCTTATTCAGCTTATGTACTGCTCTGTTTCATCCTTCCTGGCATAATAAAAAGAAATAATGTATTTTTTTTACCAGGGAATTTTTAGTGCATGCATTGCTATTTTTTTCTGATCACTCATAAATCCACATTTCCATTTTCATTATTCACATACATTCTGTATGGTTCTGTGCATTTTAATTTAATTTTAACTGTAAACCCATTAGATGTGACTGCCTCTTTTTTTTAAATGACCAAGATCCAGTGTCTGGTTAAGTTACTTGTCCACAGTCACACAGTTTGCAAGTGAATATACAAGAATCAAACTTAAGACTGCAGGATAAAGCTTGGTAGCAGCTTGTAGCCTTAACCCTCTGTGTTAATCTATTTATCCCTACTAACTGCGTGTTACTCACATTCTTTTTCCATCATTGATAGCATTCCTGTCATCGTGACTAATTTATGTCAGCTTTTTCTCATTACTTGTCCTTAATAGTTTGCATCTCCAACTTCTTGAGACAGCATATCTCAGAAACCACCTGTCCATGTTCTGTCAAAAGAAAGGTCAATCACAGTTTGATAGTGTTCTTTTTTATGAATATCCTGTTTTGTTCGTTCATTTTTCTGCTAAAGACCCCTACCATACTAAAGAAGAAGACAGAATGATTCATTATCAGCTATGGAAATGTCATTAACCCGTAAAGTACATATTTTCTAGCTTCCATAATCATTTCTTCTTGCATTCTGTTATGCTTCTATTAGCAATGGTCATTTCTGAAAGTTGGATTGTCTCCTGCTCTTTCATTCTTTCTTTACTAGCCTTTAGAGAATGGGTGACCTGTACAATGGCACCCTGAATGGAGAACAAACATTATTCTTTAACAAGGTGTTAATCTATAAGTAATGCCTGCTGCAAAACAAGACCGCCACTTCGTGGCAGCATATCAAGCTGCCATGGAGATTGGGCTGAATGTAACCTAATGGCTGCCATTATTTTATGCTAGCTAAGCAGCATCTTTGCTGTTTACTGAGTGTAAAATAAAAATAAAAAAGAAAATTTTAAAAAGCGTCTATGTGTGAGTGTATGCACGGGGCTCCTATTATATAATCAAAGACACAAACTGAATGCGTCTTGATCGAACTTGAAAGCATGAAACAGCAAAATAGTGAAACAGCATATAAGCAATTTCTTTCCCTGGGAAAGAAATTGCTTGGCCGCCTCCATTACTTTGCCATTTTCATCACTGTAGTGCGATCTCGGGAGTTGGTATATTTAAGTAGGGGTGTGTTGGGGGGCACAGCCCCCAGATCGGGGGGGTGTGGGGGTCAAAACCTCCTACTTTATGTAATTTTTTATTTTTTTATTTTTTTGTGGAATAACGATTTTTTTCCCAGGGAAAAAAAATTGCTGTTCCGAGTGTTTGGGATTGTAAGCTTTTACTTACATGGGGTCGATAAATCAGCATTCGCTGATTTAATATAGACCCTATGCATGCATTTGACTGTGAGCAAGATTAATCAAGCTGTTATTTTACACTCACTAAAGGTAAATGAAACATAAAAAGTGTATGCATGTGTGTTGATGTTTTTGTCTGCGTCTGTGAGTATATGCGTGCTTGTGTGCACGAACGTGAAAGTCTGTGTGTTTGTGTGTGTGTGTGTGTGTGTGTGTGTGTGTGTGTGTGTGTGAGAGTGTGAGCGAGAGCATGAAGGGTGAGAGTGATCTCAAGCACTGGCAGCAGCAGCAGCACTTGAGGTCTGCATACCTCTTGACTTGTTAGTTCAAGATACATCCATAAAGGCTTAAAACAGGGACAGATTTTAAATATTGCTCTTATAAAAAAATCACGTTTCTGTAATAATAGGATTTGTGTGAGCATGCATTTTCTGAAGCGCAAGTGTGTGTGTGTGTGTGTGTGTGTGTGTGTGTGTGTGTGTGTGTGTGTGTGTGTGTGTGTGTATACAAGTGAAATCACTCGACCACTTTCAGCAGCCTCAGTAAAGAGGTTTGCATACCTCTTGACCTCTTAGCTCAAGAAATCTGGATAAATCTAAAATTAAAAGGGGAACAAAAGTTCAAAACAGGAAAAGATTTTAAATATTGCTCTTATAAAATTAGAACGTGGATTAAATAACAGGAATTGTGTTAGTGTGAATTTTCTGAAGGAAATGAAGTCTGAAACTCATATGTATCATTGTTTAGTGACTTCAGTCCCCAATGACTGGCAGTAAATCACACATTTTAGGAGTAAGTGACCAAAAAAATTAAGTAAATATCTAGATATAGTTTGAATGTAAAATACTTCCTCCAACACCATTTACATATATTACAGCAAGTTTGAAACATTAGGCAGTGGAACTATTTTATATCAAAAATATATATAAATATAGTAATAAAAAATAAGTAAGTAAAACACAACCATTTTTCAGACAGCCCATTCTCTGAGTGCAATAATGCCCTCCAGGGTGTGTGTTACTGTTTAAATAATGCCCTTAGAGGGGTGTAGAGTAACACCTCTAGGCAAGTGCTTTTTACGCAGTAACACACCCTGTTGGGCATTATTGTTTGCATATCATTTCTGTTCTAAGTTTTATTGCCCTGCAACAGTGTTCTGCATACTGTGCATTTAGAAATGACTTCTTTTTTTAAAGGAACTAAAGGTGAACGTGCAACAATTTTAGTATCTCTACTATTCACATAATCTTTTTTATAAACTTTCTTCAACCTTTCTATAGGAATTAGACTACAGCAGTTATAATATAGAGGATTATTAATTTGTTAGCCATGTAGGTGAGCTAGTCACAAAATTCTTTTCAGCCACTGCACAGGCCAGCGATACAAATATACATTGACTGAACAAAAATAGTTATAGTTACACTAAGTTAGGTTAAAATCAGTTGCAGTTACCTTCAGTTAGCATTATGATACATAATAATAAAGACTTAAGAAAGAACACAAGACAATGCCAGAGTCATGAATACATATTCACTGGATAATAAATTTACATCCCATTAAGCATTTATGTTAAATAAAAGATGAGATGAGCAAAAGAATTCATGAACATTGTGTACAGTTTATTAAATGCTTCTTATGTGTTATATTTGGTACACTGCTGTTCACGCTTACAGTTCATAGACATGGGTCATGGAAATGAACAGGAACACTGCCAGCTTCTGTGAATGGCATAAAAGTGCACAAAGAAGGGACCACAGAACACCTGCATAATAAGCCATAACATAACTTACTATCTGCTAGGTAGCTATTGTTCTGTGCTCTGTCATAATGCACGTGCTTCATGAAAATACTTTTATGCAATAGTCCTTACATTAGAACTAAGATAGTTATGATATTACAGAGTATAGAAACTAGGGGATCTGCTGCTGTAGAAGCTCTCATTGGTAGGAGTTTGACAACATCAATTTATTGGGACAGGGAATGTTGTGGTTATCCTGCATCACAGGAAACTCTACTGCTGGTAGGGGTTTTCCTACCATGCAAATTAATCTTCTTTTTCTCTCTCTCTCTCTCTCTTTTTTGTTTGCTGCTCAGCCTTGGTAAGTAAGCCATGAGCAACACATCAGCAGGGAACGGTTATCTTTGCATTGATAAGTACTATACCATCTTCATCTATTCTGTTTAAGTCCTTTAAATTACTCCATTGGGACCAGTGTGAATGCAGACTGTATACTGTTTGTGAATCACATATGATCATATGGGTATCCCTTGCATGGAGTACTATGGCTACATAATGGAATAAGACCCTTGCACGTGGTCTTACCCCCCCCCCCCCGTCTATAGCCACAGTACCCTATGCATTACATATACATGCAAATAAGAACTGAGTACCTGAGTAGTTTGTTCTCACACCATGAATGGTAGTATAAACTCTTCGCATTACAGCTGGACCCAAAAGAAGAAACACAAATCCAGATTCGCCTGGAGGGACACCCAGAGGAACATCCAAAGGTAGGAAATCCCCTTCATGGCCAGAACAAGATCCAGTTGCAAGTTCTTGCACAACTAAGGCATACCAGGTCTCCTCCAGCAACAGTAAGTAGATAGTAAGTTTTATTTTTCCCCTAGTGACAACTGGCACGAAGGTTTCTTTACTCGCATCAATGCACAACTGTAAGTAGGCAGATACTCTCTGTTATTTGTTATCTTATAGCGGGAAGTGATTCCATTCTGTGGCATATACTCTTGAATAAACATGAGTATTGAGTGGCAAATGCTGTACTGATTTCATTCAGAGCTTTTCTCTTTTTTTCTCTTGAAGGTACAAAACTGGAGTTTGCAGAGTTTGTATGAACATGCATCATCTAACTACAGAATAAAGCTTTATTTGAATATCTCTGCATTTGTCTTTGTCTGCTGTGGTATAATAAACTGCCTTTGTACATGATGAAACCACATTTTTTATGCACTGCTTTGGTAGGAGTGGAATATCAGTGATTTTAGAACTAGCCGTGGCATTTCAGTAAACAGCAGCCACAAGTGAAAGGCAAGTTGTTCTACCAATTCCTCTGCTTTCGTCAGTGTGACTTATTTTGCCTGTTCCATTTCTTTGTGTTCCACTTCTGTAGATATTTTTTCAAACAGTTTGTTTCAAGGAGAACAGGGAATATTTTCGCTATTCTAAGTATCTCATTCAATTCTTCTGAGGAAGTCTTGTGACGAAAGCGGACAATAAACTGTTGTACGCTATTGCTTTGGGACCTGTTTCTTTTGCTTGCAGGACTGTGGTTCATTTTTGTTGTCTTTTGCCTATTGCACTTCTTTTTTTCATTCAATTCTTATTTCATTTTAATGTGAGATTCCAAACGGGAAGTAGCCTACTTCTAATCCTACTGCTTTACTTAAAGGAAATTAGTAACTATCTGATTTACTGATAAGTACCTTAGTTGCCACTTGTTTCATTTAAGTGCTGGTTTCCTTTTAACAGTTTTACTTGTTTACCAGGTAGGAGGGCTGGTTGATTGATCCTTTTCAGCCACAACCTCAGATGTCAGTAGGAGTATAACACAAATATGTCCAGTATTACAGTAGGTATAATTTTAAAAGAACAAATAAGCATTTACTAAGTATTAAAAATAACACATTTGAGGACAAACACATTTATGAGATCAGTTAGACGCAAGTATTTACATTGTATTTACAAATGAAATATTTCCTACAAGAAAAACATTTGCAAGATCAAAAGTAAGTATATAGAATCTTTGTTTGTAGGAAGTGTACAACAAATACATTTGATAATACATTACTTATCATAGGTTCATAGGTTCATACTAGGCTATCTGCCCTAGGGCATTTATAAGCCTAGCCAGAATGTGTTTGGCTTTCGCCACCCATTTTAAATTAATTTTGCTATGCCCTTTTTCGAGGTTAGTATACTGTGCCTCTGTCTAACAGTGACACAGAATTGATACCCGGGGTAAACCTACGATCTCCCATCCCCTCATCAAGATTTCTCTTGAAGAGAGTCAATGAGGGACTCTGCCTAACCTGGACTGGGATTTTATTCCAGAGTGAAGGGAGCCTCTGGGTTATGAATCTGTCCCTCCAGCATGTCCTATTTATTTCAGTGCTGAGGTTCAAGTCTCGAGCTCGATGGGATTTGGATTTTCTGAGGTGCAGCATGTCCATTAATTCCGGGTTGGACATGGCTTTATACGTCAGGCACAGATTGCCTCTGAACAGGCGGTATGCCACTGAGTAGAGCTGGAGTTTCTTTAACCGGGCAGCATATGGCATCTGTTTGAGCCCTGTGATCCTCTTGGTGAGGTACTTTTGGGGTCTTTCCAGTTGCTGCAGGTGTCTGGTAAGGTACATCCCAAAAGGGCATTGTACTCAATTATGGGCCTGATGAGGGATGAGTAAAGAGGCACGATGACCTCCCTGATCTAGATGTGAATCCCTTCATGATTAGGTGGGCTATATAAAATGTTTTTCTAACCACTTTGGCTACGTGGTTGTCAAATGAGAGATTGCTATCAACTTGGTTCCCCAGGTCCCTAATTACTTCTTCTGTACTTAATGGATTACCACCTATGTGGTAATTTGTGGGCACTTTGTTTTTGCCAAAGGGGATGACTATACACTTTTTGGCATTTAGCTTGAGGCTATGGCTCTGGCACCAGTTGTCTGTTTCTATGAGGCCCTTTTGGAGGATGCTTGTGTCGGCTGGAGAGTCGATTATGGCGCCCAGTTTGCAGTCATCTGCGAACTTGGTCAGCCACAGTCCTTCCGTGTTGGCCTGTACCTCCGAGAAATATATACCGAACAAGTGAGGTCCGAGGACTGAGCCTTGTGGGACACCACTTGTAACTGGTTTGGAGTCTGACATGGCTCCAGCAATTCTAACCATGTGGGTTCTGTCCTTGAGCCAGTTTGCAATCCATCTAGTGACATAGGGGTTTATATTTAAGCTGGTGAGCTTATCTATAATGCCCGAGTGGGGTATTGTATCGAAGGCTTTTGCGAGGTCCAGGTAGGCTGTGTGGTCCACCTTCCCCTCGTCAATGGCCTTGGTGACTCTTTCAAAGAAATCAACCAGGTTTAAGAGGCAGGATCTGCCCTTAACAAAGCCGAACTGGGTAGGATCCAGTGTCTGTAGGTCCCCAATATCTTTATTTATGAGGTCCATGATGATCCTTTCCATAGCTTTGCAGACCAAGCTAGTCAGGCTTATGGGGTGATAGTTTCCAGGATCCGTTGAGGCACCACCTTTATGGAGAGGGACCACTGTTGCTGTACGCCACTCTTTGGGCACATACCCTGTAGTAAGGCTGAGATTGAACAGTAGTTTTATGTTTGGGTTTAGCTCTTCTTGGAGTTCATTTAGGACACAGCCCGGGACACCGTCTGGTCCCATTGATGCTGTGTTTTTTGCTTTGGAGAGGGCGGCTCTTAAAAGAGCATCTGAGATGTCAGGGGGGCAGCACTCTGCTGGGATAGATATTTGCCCTTTTGGTGGGGATGGTGGGAGAAGTTTGCGCTGAACCTGTCAGCTAGGATGTTGGCAATGTCTGTGGGTTCGGTGTATTTTTTGTCATTTTCGACTAATTCTGAGCATATCTGGGAATTACCACCCAGGTTCCTAACATAACTACAAAAAGCCTTGTGATTATCCTTAGTGTCCTGTGCAATTTTTCTCTCGAAGCTGGCCTTAGACAATTTTATGAGTGCCCGTAGTTTTTTGCTAATACTGATCAGTGATGCCTTCCCTTTTTGGGATTTTGCTCTATCATTTAGTAGCTTCCTCCTTCTATTGTATAGTTTGTTTATGGCTGGGGTCCACCAGACAGGACGTCTGCCTTTGGAGGATTGGGTCTTGGTTTTATTTGGGATCGCATGATCCATGCATTCCTGAAGGTGTTCATAGAATGTGTTTATAAAGGATTCTGTGGTCTGGGCCGTATTTTCCACAGGCCCGGGGGCTTTGAAGGATTCCACCTCGGTTTTGAGGAGTGTGAAATTTGCTTTAGAAAAGTTTTTCACTGTGGTTTTCTGGGCAGGGGTGGGGTCGGGATGTGAATATCCAGTGAGATTAGTTTATGGTCTGATCTTACCAGTGAGGGATACACTCCTGGTCTGGAGCATAGAGTCCCCATGTTGGTGATGATCAGGTCCAGTATGTTTCCCCTCTTGTGGGAGTGGTAACAAGTTGTTCCATAGCATTTGAGTTTATAAATTCTAGGAACCTTTGGGCTAGGGTGTTGGAGCTAGAGTAATGCTCCCAGTCTATGTTTGGGTAGTTGAAGTCGCCCAATATAATGGTGTTTTGAGAGACCTTCATATTTTCCAGTGTTCTCAGGAAGGCCGAGTGGGGTTCCTGGGTTTGGGAGGTTGGTCTGTAGCAGGCTATAAACTGGAAGGCAGTTTTACCCACTGTTAATTGCACATGGATAGTCTCTGATGCTTCGTGCTTTGCCACCAACCTGGAGGTGTGGGTATCTTTGATGAATATCGATACTCCCCCTCCTTTTGTGGTTTGGTCCAAGTTTTGGGGCCGAAAAGCATGGTATGAGGTATAACCTGGTAGTGCTGGGTGCTCTCGGGAGCCCTGAACCAGGTTTCTGTTACTGCACATATATCGATGTTCTCCATGCTAAGGAGAGTTTTGAGTGCGTGCATCTTGAGGTTTAGACTTCTGGCATTGAGTAGCATTACTCTTAGTTCTCTTATCATTTGTTTCTAAAACCCTTATATTCATTTCCCTAACCAGGTGCTATATTTGCTTTGCTTTTATTATGCAACTGATTCAGGTCTACTGCAAGTTGCTTGCATGCTATTGTCTTGCAACACACTTGCTGAAAAAGACAAGTGCTCTAACTCCCATTAGCCTGATCTTACAAAACTAGCTAGACCCTCCAACATCCAACCCTGTGAAACTGTATAGCCCTACTGAAAACCATACTCTGACCTTAAAACTCCCACTCATTTCAAAACCCAGTTTCTCATTCCCTAACCCAAAATCTCCAACCTCATCCCTAAACCTGAATTCTCCAATCATTCCCTAACTCTAAACTCCCTTTCTACTCCCTAATCCTAAACTGCCTTTCCTGTTCCCTAAACCTAACCCATCCTCCCACCCCCTAACACTAACCACCCCCCATTCCCTAACCCTAAAATCCCCCACCGTCTCTCTCCTTATGGCTGATGCACTTACCTCGTTTGAACTCAAATAATGTGTTCTGGTAAGGTACGACAACTGTTTGCCTGAACTCAAATTTGAGTTCGAACATGAGCGGCAGCATGTATGAGCTTCAAGATGATTGAGTACCTGACTTTGAGTTAATGGTCTTCTTATGTTTGGGACTCAAGCACTTGTAGCAGAACTAACTGATTCTATACAATTGTTTATTAATGCAGATGAAATAGCCTTTTGTTAATACTGCTGTTTTATTTATACTCAGTTAATTTTGCCAGTATTTGCCATATTCTTTGGAATTCACAACAATCTGTATAATGTTCCTTCTTTATATTTTAGGCCAGGGGTTCAAAAACTGAAGTAGGGTGGATGAAATACACATTCATGTTTAGTATTCATTTCTATGTCAAACTGCTGGGTGACCCCTGGATGCTTTATAATATTCTTTACAGATTTTATGTTGTTGTTGTGTCTTTTGGCTTTTCCCGGTTAGGGGTCGCCACAGCGGAACTCCGGTCCACTAATTATTATTAGTTGATTTTTACGTGCTGAGTTACCAGCCCTGACGCACAACCTTCAACAAGGTACGCCCATTCACGCATGTCTCCATGCAGAAGACGCTCTAGCTGAGAATCGAACCGGACAGCGTCTTACTGTGAGGCAACAACCCTACCTCAGATTTTATGTACATGTATTTAAATAGGTTTTAGAAACTGTCTATGGCCATGTCATATTTTGTTAAAACATTCCACAGAAAAAGAACAGTGATTCTGATCAAATGTCATCTAGTCTTTCTGTTAACAGATGTTTACTTGCATTTTAATAATATTGCTATGTTAGGACTGTTCCTGACAGTTTTTTTTTAATTATGTTTTGAAAATATTGTTTTAGTAAAATATTTTTGTGGTTTAATTGCATGCTTGTGTATCTTCTTATCTTATATATTTATTTAGGTTTTTGTTGACCCATGTAATGGACTGATCTACAAAGAACTCATTTCAGCCACTGTCCAGAGTAAAAGAACATTTACATAATCAATATAGTATTATATATAATGGTACCTGTATACACAAATACAAAATTGCACAGAAAACAAGTATATGAAAAGTTTAATTATATTGATCATTGTTCTGCAGATTAACAGCACAAGATATTGTACCAAAGACAAATGCAAGAGAGAGACGGTCTTGTGATAGCAGTGAGGTTGTGTGACAGAAGCATCCGAGCAACAGAAGTGGCTGTGCTGTTCACACATAAAACTAATTAACAAAGATCAAAACTTAAAAATATCAGATATATCCCTTAGGATAGCAGCAGAAGAGATCAATGTTTTAGGATCTACTGTGCAGAAGTGATCATTAACACATAAGTTGTTTTGAGGTCCTCTGTATATCAGGGGATAACTCTTATGGTATTTAAAGGCAAAATGAACATGCAATGTGGAAAGCTTATAGGCTAACATCAGAATGATGTTCTGCTTTGGTAGTTTAAATCGCAGTACACACAACACATGGTTATGCAGTGAGCATATACTCTGGATTACATTAGAATGGTGTTCCATATAAGGTGTGAGTGCTATTAACTTGCATATTCTGTTAGACAAGGTTGATAAAACTGCACTAAAAGGAAGAGCCATCCATCACCTTCTCCAAGGTACAAGAATAAAATAATGATCAAAGACAGAAGAGGATGAATACATTTAGTTTTAATTATCTTATTTATTTATTATGCTAATCCATCAGACAGAAGTATTCTCTCTCTAGATGATCCAGGAGTACTGCTTAGGTAAGTGGATCACTCAGGCCTTTGAAATTAAGTGACAGACTCAGACCTTACAAATTATGTCACGCCAAAGAAAAATAGAAACCAAGGGAACTGAACCCAGGACCATAGAGGAGGGTTTACCAGCAGCCAACAGCCTCAGTCATCATCATAATCATCATTAATACCTTTTCCCACATTTTTTTACATAAGGGTTGGGGTTTTGCTTCAACTGTCACCACCTCTCTTGATTCAGTGTCACCCTCCCTCCATCTTCAACAGTCATGCCTTACTGTCATAGGTCTTCTCTCACACAATCCAGCCATTTCTTTGCTGGACATCCTCATTTCCTCTTGCCTTCTTGCTATCTCTCCCAAATCTTCTTCACCAAATTGTCTTCTGCTATCCTGCACAAATGGACTTTAATTGCCACTGTAATCTGTTCTCTTTGACCTTCACTGCAATTGGAACTAGTTTGGTTTCTGCTCTTATGTCATACTTTGTCTGTCCCATAGAATGCCTCCTACCATCCATCTACATCACCTGTAGCTTCTTCAGCTGTTCTTCCTTCACTGTCCAGATTTCTGTGCCATACATCAGTACTGGTCAGTCCACTGTTTTGTATACCTTACTTTTTAGCTTCTTTGGCATTCTTCTGTCATATTCTACCCCTGACAAGCTGTGCCAGTTGGCAGCAGACTTTTTATTCTAGTTTTGACCTCCTCATCTACCACTCCCAGATACCTGAAGCTGTTAACCTACTCCACTGTTTTCCCTTCTATCTCAGTTTTCAGCTTTTTCTTCTGATTTCCCCATTTGTTGTCAGTACGACTGCCTTGTTTGTACTCAGTTTCATCTCATATGCCTTCAGTTTTATATTCCATTCCACTATAATTTGCTGAGGTTCCTGTTCAGAGCCTGTTGTAATGCCACATCATCTGCATACAGCAGCTTTGTTGATCTCCACAATGACCTGTTTGCTAATGCACTCCATCACCAGCCAACAGTCTCAATCTTGCATGCCAAAACCTACTTCAATAAATAATTAAGTAAAGTAAGTAAAACAGTGAAAAACAATACAGACCTAATGAAAAGCTCAGACTCAAAAAGATTTATTGCTTACTTTCATCCGAGCTGTTAACCAGACCTTAATCAGAGTGAAATGAATGCTCAAAAGTATCACTTAAGTAAAACCCTATGTTCATAACCATGACAACACAAATAATAGTTCAAAACATTAAGCCACATATACATTCATAACATAGAAAATAACAAATCATACCTTGGATGCCCTTTCCTTAAGAACATTAACTGAAGAAATCAAATCATTTAGTCTGGGAAGCACACTGGCACTTATCTTAGACTATTACACCAGCTCATGGATTTTCAGTGGGTTTTCCAACTGGCATCCCTAAGATTCGTATTGACTTTTCTAATCCAAAAAAATATTTTTTTTAAATGAAAACAAACCAAGGAATCTTTGTACAAAGCATCAGCTGTATTCATCCTCAGGATGCTGTAATTGTGTTTATATATAAGTTGCTTAGGCTGCCTCTCAGCCTTCCCAAAGTAGAAGATATAATAAGAGGTGCAGGTTACAAGGGATAGCAGAGGATCAGAATGACCCAGCTCATTGGCATACAGGGATTGAGTCCTGACTATGATCCAGATGTCCCACATTTCAGTAAATGGCTGAGGCACTGGTGGAGGTAGGCAGGTGGGTGCAAAGGAGTGCTAATTGTTGGCATGTACATTCTGGGAGGGAAGGGTTTCTGCATATAATTAATTGCTTTTGCAGTGAGGGGGCAGTGCACTAGTTGTGTGGCAGATTGCTGCTGGATTCAGTATTAATGGAGTAGCTGGAGCTGACAGATGCTATGTATGGTGATGTGTGTGATGTCAGCAGCTCCACCCAGTTAGGGCATAACAAAAATCCCTGACATGTTCCCATGTAACCCACATGAAGGAGGCAGTCCCAGCTCTGTGAGAGTAGTACTTGGGACTCTAAGGTAAAAATTGTTAGGGACTGATCAGAGCAGCAGGTCATCTGGAGGGTATATAAAAGTTAAAAAAATAAACAGTAAAAGTAACATTAAATCAAACTTTTCATCACAAATCTTAAAGTACAAGCAACTTTAACTGGTCATCATCAAAGATAAAGAGGTTATGGAATACAGGGAAATGATATGGAGTTGTGCAAGAGTAATCACAGACATTTTCAGTTGGTCCAAACGTCAAATGGACTGATCCATCCACAGCTGCCATGCATAGTGTCTGAGATGCCAATGAAGCTGTCTTCATTTAGAGAGAGATCTACAAGTACAGATTCCAGTATGGGAACTATTAATAATTCAAGAAACCCTTATGGCTTACTCCATGTGCTGCAAATAAGAGCGGTACTAATTCACTTATTACAATGCCTACTATATCAGATTTGACAGAGTTATTAAAATCTCACACAGATTTGATGCAATGCTGATATTTTCAGTGAAATGATATTTTTGTTTTATAATTTTGTTAACTTGCCTTATGACTTGCTAGTTATGAGGGATGTTAACATTTAAGGCAATTAGTGAATAAAGTGGAACGTTTATAACTAAAATGTACATTTCTTTTCTTGTAATTAAAAGAGGTACATAGCAGATGTATAAGAAGTAGAAGAAACTTGGGTGTATGAATTCTGTCTGGGTGGTCTTGGCACTTGTGAGTAAAGCATCAGTGGAACATCATCTTTTTGTTTTATGTCTCATGCATGCTTATGCCTCTGCTAGTATCCTAATGAATAACAAAGCCAGAGCATTACACTCATTTAGGTGCTGCTTTTTTCACTGGTAGCATTTCTGTTCTTTGTGCAGTAACCTGCACAGAGTAATGTGATTTATTTATGTATTGGTTTATTGTGTATTTATTTGTTTATTTGTTTCTTATTTAGGACTTGATAATGGGACAAATGGGCTGAACACCCAAAAAGGCAAAAGCAAAATTATGCAAACATCCCAATAAGCCCACTTGTCCATTATCAAGTACTAAATGAAAAACAAATAAATAAACAAACAAATATACGTATAGCTGGCCAGCCTCCCAAAGCTATGGGCTCATACCACACAAGTCTTGGATGCTGGTTACAAGAGCTTCTAAGTGGAGAAAAAACAGCAGACTGGGTGACAAAAACATTTAATGCACTAAGTTAAGTCACACACACTGATAGCACACTAGTCTAATCCTACTTTATAGATAGGCCTGTAATGAAAGGAGATACTGGCAGCCCAGCTAGCTAGAATTTTGCAAATAATCGTATATCACTGATGAATATCAAAATTATTTGTGTAAGATGCTTGTGTTACAAATGTATTAGAACTGTATGTCATGTGTATATCAAACTGCTTGTAGAGACGTGTGTGTTGAAAAGGGTATTTGCAAAATATTTGTGTTTAAAATTAAACTACAGTGTGCCCTACTGGAAAAGAACAGAAATGTGCATGCACTATTGTAACTGTTTAAATGTATATATTTTAACAGTGGAAACTGAGATACAGGAGATTAACCTCAGTCTAGTAAATTTTATAAAAATACCTGAAATTAAATTACTTTGTGGCTAGACCATAAAATATGGTATTTTACAGTTTTCACTGCAGCAAGAGACACACTGTCTATGTTAGGAAACTTTCTATATTGTCTTTAGGGTGAATTAATTACTAGTCTTGAAAGCATGAAGGATTGCAATTGTTTTATGACTTCCAGCATCTGCCAGAGATCTGATGAGAAGCCCTTGTCTGTATATTTTTGCAGGTAGATACTAAATACTACCAGTTTCATCAATGGTTGTTTGGTCTGGGAACTAGCAGAAAGATGACAAGAAATGGTGTCATTCTTCAAGCTATCTCAGAGGTAATATTTTAGATATTAATTTGAGAAGTCTCTTAGTGAGACAGAGCATTCTGCATTCTGTCTTGGACCTGACAACAACTAGAAGATCCATTCACCACATCTGCCTTGCTCTATTAGTAAGTTCTTAAGTTATAGTAATTCTCTTAGATACAGTCAGGAATATAGTAAAGCTTAGTTTAAATGTTTTTCTTTATCGATTTGAGACTCTCCTGTAATGTTGTTTTAAATAGTTTGTGTGGTTTTGAACTCTGATGCCTCTGTGAATATATATTTAATATTGTTTTGTTCTTTGATTATTTATTAAATATATTTAAACCTTTCATTGTAACTGTTCTGTGTAGAGATATTTAAGTTTTGAGAGTACTTGCATATTTATTTGGTGACACTGTGTGGGCCACTCCTAATAGCCTTGCTCTTGGTCAAACTACCATTTGTCTTAATATTAATATTGCACAGAACGATAGGACACCCTTTGTTAAGGACTTTAAAGTAGCAGATAAGGATTGACTGGTGGCAGCAATAACTACCTTATAGTCTGGCAGAAGGGGAAATAGCTAGTAAACCTGTGCCAGCCTTTCTCAGCTGTGTGCGTGTGTGAGCATGTGTGTGTGTGTGTGTGTAAATCAAACCTCAAAGAGTGTGTGTGTCAGCTACTTGAGCAGGGACACAAAACACTGGTTGGACAGAGAGGGTGCTGGAGGTCTTGGCTTGGTCACTTGGCTGAGATATCAACTCTTTATCTTTGCCAGTGGGGAGTCTTATTGGAATCTGAAGAAAGAGGGAGAAACCAGCCCCGGACTGACTGTGGTTTCTGTGTGCTCTTAAGGGAAATTGCACTTGATGCAGAGAGCTGCATTTGAAAATACTGTAAGTGTACTTGCTATCCTCCCAGTGAATGTCCCCCACTGTTGCCAGTGGTGAAGATTGAGGCTCCATGATTACTGGTCCAGTGGTGGGTTGTCACAAGGCCTTACACCAGAGTTAATCACTTATACTGAGAACAAGCCTTTTGGAATCAGAGTAGTCTTACACAAAGTAAGTCACTTATACTCACAGCAAGTCTTTTGGAATCTAGCCCCACATCTTTACATTCTATGTTATTTTTCTTCTTTTCCCTGCCATCTCTATTAGAATATTCACGAATACATAAAGTTTAGTACTTTCAAACAAAAGTTTTTTTTCTGTCATATTAGTATATGCATAAATTACTATCAATTTATGCATTTTCTCATTTTCAGATCACATATTATTAACCTTTATGGAACTATTATAAAATTGGGTATTTTTGCTTCCTCGTTTTTTTTTATACAAATACTTATTCCTGAATTTCTTCTTCCCATTCTGATTCAATTTGGTTTATTTTTTCTTGGTAACTACATATAGTAGCCAGTAAACATAATATATCTATCCTTAGTTTTTTCATATACAACTTAACCTCTTGTTTCATTTTTAATACTATTTATATTTAAATGTAAAGTTCCTATAGCAACATTTTCCTTTTTTATTCCCATTTTTTATTTTTCTTTTCCTTATCTCAAATCTCTCTCCAAATGATTTCTTATCAGCTATTTCTTTTTCTTCCTCTGTAGCCATATCTATGTCTTCTTCTCCACTTTGTAATGGGGTATACTTGTTTTGTTCTTGTATCTGAAACTCAGTATATTGAATTGTAATGCCATTTGCATCTGCTTTTTCCATTTATACTTTTTCCTTCATTATTGTTAACCTCTGCTTTCAGCTTTTCAGTATCTTCTTTTGCTATAGCATTAACTTTTACATTTATTTCTGCTCCTTTCTCCCTTCTCTACCTTTTCCCTATCCAGTATGGACAATCAAACTGGAAGTGTTCAACCTTCTTACATTTCCTACATAAAGGCTTACAGTCTTTTGTAGTATGCTCTGTCACCCCACATTGCCGACATATTTTAGGACAGTCTTGTAGCAAATTATACTTATCACAACAAAAATTGCATATTTTTGGCTGACCCATATTTCTCATTTATTAAAACAATATTTGCAATATGCTGAAATTTCCTTCATTAACATGCATTGTGACCCACACAATCCCTCCAATCCACATATTTCTATAATCAAATATATCTTTAACATCATGTAATTTACTATGTGCAGGAATAAAGAATGCTTTTAACTCGTATTCATTAATTTATGGAGTTCTGAAGTGTGTAGTTAGCTTTCTTTTTAGCCGCAATCCCAAATGTTGCAATAAATAATTATTCCATGGTGCCTCTGCATTCCACTTGTCAAATTCACAAATAAAACATTTTAACAGAGCAACACTTTTAAATGTCATGTAAAAGAAACATTTAAATCCTAAATGTATTAATTCCCTTATGTCTTTAACACTAAATCCTAATGGTAAAATAATCAGATCATCCATATTTTCTTATCTACCATTATTAGTCTTACCACTGGATGCCTTCTCATTGTCAGTGAAGTACCTGTAAAGTTTTGACTGTTTTCATTTACCATTTCTTTTCCTATTTTGTTTCACTGCAACTGCTTATGTACCCTTGTTATTACTGAACACAAAGCCCTTTAGCAGAGATATACCATGAGATCTATCTACTGACAAGAATAACTTTAATTTCTCTCCTCTGTTTCTTGTTAGGCCATTCTCTAGTCCCGCAGTCACTTCTTCCTGTAAAGCTCCATCTAAAACCTTACACCAAGTAGCTTCTTCAGGTGGTCCATCATGACCAATCACTTTCAATAATATCACTGCTGCTAAACTTCCATCCTGTATTTTTGTTGCAATCATCTCTGCATTTTCTTTTTTGTTGTTGTTGTTGTTGCAAACATGTCTCCTGTTTCATTCACTCAATCTGCTTTACTCTCCTCCATCATGGCATTCCCACAGCTGCAGTAGCTGCCCTCTGGCACCATCTACTAGTTCCAGGGACTAGGAGTGCTTTAATGATATTTGCATTCATTTTAGACCATATAAAAATTTAATCCATTATTTACACATCCATTTTTTACATTCATACTTAAAATTATTTACAAATTATCAACACAAAAGAATTTAAATGAACTATTCTATTTCTTTCATTCTTTTTCTTTTACAGGTACACTATATCCCCTATCCTTTATTCCACAACTGTCTTCTTGTTTCAGCTAATACATCACCCTCTTACATTTTCTTGTTATATAACAAATTCTTGCATCTTTTCCCCACAGTAACCATATTCTCACAAATAGTACTTTATCCCATTTATTAATATCACATTTATTTACCTTATCATACTTCCTATATAATATTATACTCATATTTTTATATTTCAATCCTTCCAATTTATCATCATTTAAACTTTCCCCAACATTCTTCATGCTTTTTCCAGTCTAAAAACAATGCCTTATTGTTTCTTCTTCACTACAGTCAATACTTTTTCTTTCCTCCATCACACTATATTTCAAATTCCCTTTCACTGGCAACGTGGCTAATAAAATTATGTGCAAAAAATCCACTGCTTCATAAAAAATAAATAAATAAATAAATAAAATAAACCATTTTCTTCTCTCTTTTATTGGCTTATTTCATATCATTTCCTTCCATGAGTACACAATTTTTTTCTAAAATCATATTATTCCATTCTTTTCCAAGCAGCTTCACTTATTTTTAACTTCCATAATTTTATTTTATTGTGATATTCTTTTTCTTCCATCCTGGCCTTTTTTCTTTCCTTCCCATACATTTTTATACTTTTCCTGTAGCATCTTATCTATCATTTATTTTTGTCATTACCTTACACATTACCCAAAATAAATGCATGGATACTAAATGCAACACATTTTTTTAATTCAAACCACCTTCTTTTTTATCATTATAAATTATCCCTATTTTCACCAGGTTCAGCCTTGATCCCCAGATAAAGCTAAAACCATCTCCGATAATACTTTTTCCCATGTGAATAAGAACATATCTATTGTCCCTAAATAAGCTATTTTTACTAATGCTTGAGTATTCAGCATTTATGTCTTTTTCTGAAATGATAAATAAAAATTATTCCATTAAGGTAACTTTTTTATTTGTTCTAGTGTCTCTCTCCATAGACTTATTACCCTTTCATACTCAGAAAATCCATTCCCAAAATCTTAATTTACTTTCTTGTGAACACCCTTTCATACTCACCAAATGTCATTCCCCAAATTTGAAATTCTTTCCTTGGGAAATATATTTCCCCTGTAAATAGCTCTGTGTTTAGGGACTTCTCGAAAGCAAACCTTCTTCAGTTACTTGATGACTTAAATAAATGCTGATGTAATCCTCCGCTGAAGGATCTGATTGCTAAAGCTGCTACCTATGCCTCTGACTTCTACTCCCACAGAAATAGTTGTATTGAAAAGGCAGTCCCTATCCACAACAAGTATAATGATAAGTTTAAAGACAAACCCCTGTGATAGAATTTGCATATAAATAAATTATACAAGAGAAAGAAACTGCTTAATGCTTATAAGAGATCTCATTCTACATACCTTAAGCAAACTGACAAAGAGTTTAAGCAAACCATTAGGAACTCAAAGCTGAATATGAACTTAAAATAGCCACTAAAACCAAACATAACTGCAACTCTTTCTTTAACTATGACAAGAAGTTAAGAACTAACACCCACAACAGTTTTCAGAGCTAGTCCACAATAATACTACCCTTTAACCTAAAGGAAATGGGTAATATCCTAGCTAACAAGTTTAGTGCAAATGTTACTCCACCCACAGTTATAGCTATCCCACAGGTTCCACAATCCCAGCCACCTCCTTCAATTACTGTGGAACAAGTTCTCTCAGCCCTTTCAAAAACTAAGAATACTTCATCTGTTTGCCCTGACAAACCAGGATGCCTGATTATCAGTGCCAAATATGGCCTTTCTGAAACCCTATTTAACCTTTTTAATCTTAGCCTATCCACTGGTTACATTCCCAAAGCCTGGAAAACAACCATTGTAATGCCATTACAATAGGGTGGTCCAACCACAGACCCTGGTAACTATTTATTATTTATTTATTTATTTTATTTATTTATTTTACATTTGTTGACCGGGATAGTCCGACTGGATGTATGTCCATTTTCAGTGGAGGCTCAGTGAGAAAAGCTCCAAGGAATATAAAATCATTAGTGTCACTAGCCTCATATGTAAAGCTATGGAGCACATTATCTTAGACTTCATTAATCTGGACATTGAAAATCTCTTAACTCTGGACCCTCATCAATTTGGCTTTATCAATGGAAGGTCCTGCCTCTTTAACCTTGTTAATTTCTTTGAAAAGGTAACTGAAGCAGTGGATAGTAGTAATGCAGTATATACAGCATGATTAGAACTGGCCAAGGCCTTTGACACTATTCCCCTTGCAGACATTATTGATAGACTTGCAAATCTGAATATAAGTCCTTATATTGTTTTATGTACAGGTAACTGGTTGTCTGACAGAACCAATGAGGTTAGAGTAGCAGGTGGCACTTCTGAAAGCACAAAAGTTACCAGTGGTGCACCATAGTTTTGGGCCCTCACCTGTTTGGCATATATTTCTCAGATCTTCAGGCCAGTACTTCTGGCCAATGGATAACTAAGTTTGTAGATGACTGTAAATTGAGTGTTGTCATTTCATCTTCAGCTAACTCACAATTGCTGCAAAATGGCTTAGAACATCTTAGAACATATTAACAATTGGTACAATGACATTGGTCTCAAATTAAATGTAAAAATAAAATGTAGCCTAGTTCATTTTGGTAAACCAAGCAAACTGATTTCACTTACTGTATAGGAGATGTATCCCTCCAATCAGACACTGTTGTAAGGGATCTGGGTACTCTTGGTAATAATTCCTTATAATGTGACCATTATATCTTCACAGTAGTTCAGAAAGCAGTTTATCTGGTCCATCTAATTTGGAAAGGCATCTCCACTAGATCCAAAGAAGTTTTGATTCTCCTTTACTCATATCTTATCAGTCCCATTATTGAATATAATATACCTTTTGACATGTATTTATCTAAACATATCACACAACTTGAGAGACCTCAAAGATTCATAACGTAAAAGATCAGTGGCCTCAAAAATCTTAGTTATCAGGGAAGACTGGCAGTTCTTTCTCTGTACTCAGTCTCTTACAGACTCCTCTTGAAGATCTATATCTAGCCTTTTATGCCATGAAAGATCCAACCCTATTTGATCTCCAATTCATTTGCAGAACTAATGGGTACATCAAATACTCTGTTACAGGAACTAAACCTTCACCAATAGATAAATAAGACACACTGGTGTGATAGATTCATATCTCAGTGTATCTTTCATCTTTGGAACAAACTTTCACTACATGTCAAGTAGAGTAGAACCCTTGCCACCTTCAAGGTAAACCTAGATAATTGGATGAGCAACTACAAATTCTCTCCCAATCTATCTTGTCTTGCCCTCCTTGAGGCCAGAGGGAAATTTTGAATATGTTTTTGGCTAGGTTTGAAATGGTTGTCAGACTGATTGACTTGTACTTACCTATGAACCTTACAATTTCTACACAAAACTTTACTTTTTTAGATATTTTCACTTTCTAGTCTTCTTGCCCATTCATTTCATCTTTTTCATACATTTTCTCTACAAAATTCTCTATTGCCTTCATAAAATCTTGTTTGTACTTTATGTCTCTTTTGCAATTTGATAAGGCACCCATCCTTCCTTCTCTAATTTTATTTCTTTTCCAAAATAAGTTCATAGGTATACACCAGGCTAACAACTACAACAGCCTTTATAAGCCTAGCCCTATAACCCAACTCAACAGTGTCCCATTGTATCATGGGTGTTTATTAGAAGGGGTATGTTATTTAGGAAGTTACTAGAGGTTATGTGGGGGAAAAGTCCTCTTTTTTTTCATTTCAGAAAAAATATTTGCCTATATAACATCATTTTTACTTTTTCTGTATTCGTTTCATACATCTGCTTTTCTATTTCCTTAGTCACTTCTTCGTTTTATATCTTTTTCAAAATTCCATAAAATTTCTTTATTTTTAATCTTATTTCTTTTTGTTCTTCTTTCCACTTCTAAATAGATATATTTTTACTTATTTTTATGCATTGCCCACCATTGTGTCCAATTTTTATAAAATGGTCTCAATGCCATATTATCTCTCCATAACATTTCTTTCTCTCTTATCATTTCTTCCTTTTTTAAAATTTTGCAGTTAATCTCTTTATGCCTTTTCACTACTTTATTACTTTGCTGTCTTACCCTATTCTAGCCTATATTTGCTCTGTGATCTGAAAGCTCTGCCTTTTGTACTCTCCCTTATTTCTTTTATGTCTTTAGAGTAAACTAGAAAATGAGTTTCAGTCTTAAACATTCCACTTTTACATGCCCATTATTTATTATTTTCTTCTTTTAAATCTGCACATTTTATTAATTCACTTAATGTCTTAACATCCTGTGTTATTTTCCCTTTTCTTTCCTCCGGTTAAAGTTGAAATCATCTACCATCACTACTGACATAGTTTTACTAACACAATTTTTTAAAATTTCTTCAGACAGCTATTTTCTCTCCATCATATTAGTGTATGCATAAAACATTATTAATCTTATACATTTTTGTCAGACTCTCATATAGCAGATCACTGCTCTTACTGGTACTACTATTGTTATATCTAAAATTTTTATTTCTTCAATTTTTATATGAATTCCTGTTCCAGAATATGTCTCATTTCCAAATGACCAAATAATTTGCCCCCTACCCACACTGCTTGCATTCCTTTCTTTTTTTTCTTTTTTGTCTCATCCGGTATTGAGCAAACCAACAATATCAATTTTTGTTTGTTTAAACCATTCCACCACCACCAAACCTCTTATATTGTTTCTAATGCTATTCACATTTAATGCTAAAATTCCTATAGAATCCTTTTCTTTTTTTTTGTCAGTGTTTCACTTCCAGATCTCATTTTTCTTTTCCTACTTGTAAGTCTCCCACCTACTGATTTTTCAGTATTTTGTTTCTGTTCTTCTCTTATTTCCATTTCTCTCTTCTTTCTCCTCATTTCCTAAAATTGCAAATCTGCTCTCTTACTGTATATTAATAACCTTGCTTTGAACAGTTATTTTTCCTTCAACCACCTCTTCATTGTTTAACCTTTCTTTAGCATCCCCTACCTCATACCACCTTTTCTTTCAACATCTGCTGTAGTAATATTTTCTTCTGATTGTCTTTCTTCTGAACTTTCCTCTTCATCTACTCTTCCCTTTTCTAATATGGAGTAGTCAAACCAGATGTGTCCAAATTCTTTACATTTTCTACAAAAAGGATTAAAGTTTTTTGCTTTGTATCTCCTCTCCCCACATTGGCCATACCTTTGTTTGTTACAGTCTTTTACTAAATGATTTTCATCCCCACAGAAATAACATGCTTTGAGTTGGCCCCAGTACCTAACAAATCTCTTAACTATTCACAATTTTGTATTTATAATATGTTGCATTTTCCAAACCTTAACATACATTGCTATCACACTTCCCAATCCCAAATCTCTATATTTCTTTCAACTCATTTCTTTAATTTCATGTACTTTACTATGTAGTAGAAGAAAAAAATCAGTTAAAGCATGTTCATCCATTTCTGAATCCTAAATTGCACATTTATTTTATTTTAGTCATAGTCCCAAGTTCTGAAATAAACAATTTTTATCTATCTTCTCTACTTTTCTTACATTTCTATTTTTCAGTCTCATTCATAAATGTTTTCAGTAAGTTAAAGCTTTGAAATGTCAGGTCACAAAAAATGTCAGTTCCTAAATGAATTAGTGTTCTTATGTCATTAATACTAAAGTCTTATGGCAAAATAATACTACTCATAATGTCACACCTGTTCACACCACCATTATTTTTACTTTTTATTCTTACCACTGGCCACTCTTCTCTGTGACTGTTGTGAAACTGTATCCATTACTTCTTTCTTGAAACAAAAAAAAAACTTTTGTACAGGTAAACTGTTAAAACTGGCTACACCAGCTGAGAATACCGCCAGTGTTTTCACTTTACAATCTGCTGCTTCGGATTCCAGCCTCTCAGTTTCTTCATTCTGTAATACTCTCTCCACAATATCACTCCATAATGCTTCCTCTCCTTCCCTTGGCTCTGCCTTTTTCATCAATACACTATACTTTAAAGATGCCTATGTAATATCAGGACTACGTAGTTGTAATTTACTGTTAAACACTAGGTATGCTGCTGTAAGCTGTAGCAAAGCTGTATGTACGAAACAGTTTAAGGCTAATGCTTATGGTGTTTGTGACACAGTATCACTGTTTGTAATTGTTTTTCATTGTTTTTTTAATTGCAATCTAGTTTAAAAAGTGACCATAGCCTTATGGGTTTTTGCTATAATAATGTCACCAGTGAGATTAATTATTGAAAATCCATACATGACAATATACTAGTATTTTTACACAAATCTAGCTGCATGAAGCCACCTATATTAATATTTTTGCATCAACTGCTCCATTTTTCTTTTTAGTAAGCCCTGCAACCAAAAGGACACTAGTTATCCCAGCCTAACCTCTCCCTCAATGGGCTGAACCACATAAAAAGTGACCAGGCTCCCTACAGCATCTGTGGGTCAGCAAAACAGCTGAATCTCCCAGTTGCACCAAACTGTGTATGTCCGGCTCTCTAATAATATGTTGCTTAATGTATAAATAGTCCTTTCACTCCAGGAGACGTCGCTGCAGAGTGGCCTCCATATACCTCACTCTCTCTTGTTACTATCTTTTACTTACCTAACCACTGTGCTTCCCTTATACTGTATACTTATCTAGCTGCCTCTCCTGTAATTGGTTTTAGCCCAGTACCTTTACTGCTCTCCCGACCCATAATGCAAACATCTCCCCCTCCTCTCCTACTGCTGCATATTCCTTCAGCAATACATACCCACATATTTCTTTGCTCCACCTATAGAACTACAAACCTGAGTTTACAGACATTTATAGTAGGACTTTTAACTCAGATAGAAAATAAACTTTCAAAGTGCATGTGAGGCTTTAATGTCTTTCTCACCTGCAGTGCTGCTTTAACTAAAGATTGTTTCTTGCTGCTATTTGTCTGCTGCTTGGCTGTTTTCAAGCCCAGGATCTGCCCCGCTCCATTCGCCCTCCACTTTGCTCAGGGCTCACTTCGATCACCTACCCTACCTCCATTCCTACCCACCCCATCCTCATTACATTTATCTTTATCCATAATCCCACCCTCTCTCACCTTCATCCAATCAACTGGCTCCAGCATAATCAAACTAAAAGTCCCACCCTATCAACCATACCCATATAACTCCTTAATCATCATGCCCCCTCCATTCCACACTTACCATTACTTATTAAGTATCATTCCCTGCATACTCCACATCTTCAAACTACTCCTACTAATACAAACCACATCCATACATGCAACCATATACCCCCAACAACCAGTAGCAGCACACAAACTCTTCCCATACAACTTAACAAACTTAGTTATTCAGACCGAAACACTAAAGGTGGAGGTGTGTCCATATTCATTAAGGATATCCACACCTCCAGTCTAGTTGCTCAGCATAATGCATCCGAGATTATCCAAGTGCAACTAACTCTGGGCAAGACCGCAGTCCAAATTGTAACTTGCTACAGATCCCCCACCATGCCCCAGGATTCCCACTCCTCTTTTCTTGATACACTGGAAAATATTAGGGTACAAACCAACACCCTAATAATGGGCGATTTCAACTACCCCACTAGTAACTGGGAAAATTACTCATGTACCAACTCTTTTGCTCAATGTTTTCTGGAATTCATAAATTTCAATGCCTTGGATTAACTTATCCACACCCCCACCAGAGGCAGCAATATCCTAGACCTGATCATTACCAACATGGGCAACTGGTGTTCCACACCAGAGGTCAATTCCTCGTTGATCAGATCCAACTACAAGCTAATCAGCCTAGACATCCACATCCCACCCCTAACCCCATCAGGGAAACCACCGTAAAAAATGTCCCTAAAGCCAACTTCATGCTTCTTAAGACAGAAGTGGCAAACTTCACGACACCCATGCAGACAGACAATAGAGGTACTACTGCTGAATCCTACACAAATGCACTTCATAAGCACTTACACAAGTGCATGGATCATGCTATCCCTAACAGAACCAAGATGCTATCCTCCAAAACAAGGAAGCCAATCTGCTGGTCCCCTGCCATAAACAAACTCTACAACAGAAGAAAGAAACTGTTGCAAAAAAGAGTAAAATCCCATGACTGGAAGAATTCTCTGGTCAGCCTCAGTAAGAAGTTGAGATCCCTGATAAAATCCTCCAAAGCTAGTTATGAAAACAAAATCGCCACTGATTCTAAAGACAACTACAAAGCATTCTATAGCTATGTCAGGAATCTGAATGGCAACACTCAGATCTGCTCTGCGTTACAGCACAATGGCACTAAATATACAGAACCAACTGATATTACCAACATCCTGGCAAATAGGTTCAGTCATAACTTTACTCCCCCCTCACCCCCTAAAGGGTCCATCGCTACACCGGAAGAATGCAATGTTCCTGTAATCACGGCTGCACAGGTAAAAACCACACTCTCCAAAGTCAAGAACACAGCATCCATGGGATCTGACAACATCACAGGCTGCATTCTACATGAACTACAGAATGAACTGGCACCGCACTTTAGCACCATGTTCAATCATAGCCTCACCTCAGGCTTTGTGCCCACTGAATGGCGCACAGTGATGGTTATCCCACTTCACCTGGGAACTACCCCATTAACCTAATGAGCCTAGTCTTCAAGGCCATGGAACGTATCATCATGGAACTTATAAACAAAGACATTGGTAATCTCCAAACTCTGGACCCCACCCAGTTCAGGTTTGTAAAATGCAGATCATGTCTCCTAAACCTGATTGACTTCTTTGAAGCAGTCACCAAAGCTGTAGACGAGGGTAAGGTGGTTCACACAGCCTATCTAGACCTCGCCAAGGCTTTTGACACCATCCCACACTCTGGAATTATAGATAAACTCACTAAACTAGGTATAAATCCCTATGTCACAAGATGGGTTGCCAACTGACTCATTGACAGAACCCACACTGTGAAAGTAGCAGACTTCAAATCCGACTTCAAACCAGTAACAAGTGGAGTACCACAGGGTTCAGTCCTGGGTCCTCTCTTGTTTGGTATCTACTTTTCTGAAGTACAGGCTAACACAGAAGGTCTTTGGCTAACGACGTTTGCAGAGGACTACAAACTAGGGGCCATAACTGAAACTCCTAATGATGTGGACATCCTACAAAAGAGCCTCACTGTGACGGATGCCTGGTGTCAAAGCCATGGCCTCAGACTCAGTGCCAAAAAGTGCACTGTCATTCCCTTTGGTAAAAACTCTGCACCCATGAGCTACCACATAGGTGGTAGTCTACTAAACACCTTAAGTGTGATAAGAGACCTTGGGACACAGTTGGGCAGTAGTCTCTCCTTTGATAATCACATCGCCACAGTAGTCAGGAAATCCTTCTATGTGGCACACCTCATCACAAAAGGCTTCTCATCTAGGAAAAAAGAGGTCATTGTTCCCCGCTACTCATCACTCATTAGACCCATTATAGAGTACAACTCCCCTTTTGGTATGTACCTCACAAGACATCTACAATAACTGGAAAGGCCGCAGAAATACCTCACAAAGAGGATTACTGGCCTCAAACAGATATCCTACACAGACCATCTAAAAAAACTCCAGCTTTACCCCATCGCATATCGCCTACTCAGAGGCGATCTCTGGCTAACATACAAAGCTATGTCAAACCCAGAGCTGTTGGACATGCTTCACTTAAAGAAATCCCAATCCCTCCGAGCTACACGCTCTAGGAACCTAAACCTTGTCACCACAATAAACAGAACATGCTGGAGGGATAGAGTCCTGTCCCAGAGACTTCCCATACTCTGGAACAAACTACCTATCTATATCAAACAAAGCTCCTCATTAGCACTCTTCAAGAAAAATCTTGATGATTGGATGGGAAATAGGAAATTCGCCCCAGGGATCTCTGTGGCTCTGCTCGATAGGGGCACAGGAAAATAATTTTCTTGGGTGGCAAAAGCCAGGGTACCTTTTTGGATAGGCTTGTATAGGACCTAGGGCCGATAGCCTAGTACCTACCTATGAACCTATGAACATCTCCCCCTCTCTGTTAGAAAGTAATACCATTACCTCAGACAGATTAAAACTACTACCGCCTACCCCCAAATTTAAATTTTGTCTAGTTCTATATTACAAGCCCACCCCAGATAAACAAAATCTCACAGCATATTTTATCAACTCCACACAATAATACAATGTGGAGATATACACCCAAATCCAGGCCCAATCAATATTCATACATCGACTGCCAGCCAAGATGACCAAATATTTCCCCACACCCATTCATCGACCACTAGGCTAGCTAATCCAATTGCTGAACACACATTTCACCTAATGAATACAAACATTCGCAGCATTTGCAATAAAACTACTGACTTCCATGCCTGGCTAGCTGCCCATACCCCAAACATTATTGCATTAACAGAAACATGGCTGAAACCAAACATTGCTGACACTGAAATTCTCCCTCCAGGATATAACATAATTCATTCGGAGAGACTTCATAAAAATGGAGGCGGTGTAGCATTAATCTATCAAAACTCACAATAAATAACAACCTATGCAAAATCTGTACCCCCTTTTGGTAATGTAGAGCTACTACTCACATCCTTTCACATAAATAGGAACAAACAAATGTGCATAGCAGTTATTTATATTCCCCCAGGCCACAATATCCACATACTTGAAAACGTTTTATCTTGGCTAAATCAGAATATACTGCATGAAACTATAATACTAGGAGACACCAATATTAATTGGCTAAACTTAGACTCCCCCTCTCCAGTAAACAGCATAAACCTTCACAGTTTTACCCAACTCATCACTAGCCCCACTCATGGTCTAACAACAGACTCTGAATCAACCATAGACTGGATACTTGTAACACATCCCCAGAACTACTCCAACTCAGGAACCCTACCAAACACATTAAGTGACCACCTTCCAGCATATATCTATAGAACTCACCCTCATGCAATCAAAATACACTCATATAAAACCTCCAGGAACCTTGCCCACTTTGACCAGGATAAATTTATAAATATTTTAAACTCCCAAAATTGGAACCCACTAAAAACGCTCCCTTTAGATGAAGCCATTGACTGTTTAGGTTCATAGGTTCATAGGTTGGTCCTAGGCTATTGGCCCTAGGGCCTATACAAGCCTAGCCATAACAATTCCCTGGATATTTCTTCCCACAATATTTACTTCTCTGGAACCCTGTCTAGCAGGACGACTGACATGATCCCCAGGGTGAATTTCCTATCTCCCATCCAATCATCAAGGTTCCTTTTGAAGAGGGCCAGTGAGGCACTCTGCTTGACATGTATGGGCAGTCTATTCCAGAGTATGGGGAGTCTCTGGGTCAGGAACATATCCCTCCAGCATGTTTTATTCATTGTGATGACAAGGTTTAGATCCCTGGAGCTTATGGCTCTGAGGGATTGGGATTTCTTTAAGTGGAGCATATCCAACAGCTGAGGGTTTGACATGGCCTTGTATGTTAAGCAGAGATTGCCTCTGAGTAGACGATATGCCACAGAGTATAGCTGGAGTTTTTTTAGATGGTCAGCATATGGCATCTGCTTTAGGCCTGTGATTCTTTTAGTGAGGTATTTCTGTGGCCTTTCCAGCTGTTGCAGATGTCTTGTGAGGTACATACCAAATGGGGCATTATTCTCTATAATAGGTCTAATGAGGGATGAGTACAGTGGGACAACGACCTCCTTTTTTTCTGGATGAAAAGCCCTTAGTGATGAGGTGTGCCACGTAGAAGGATTTCCTGACTGTTGTGGCGATATGGTTATTGAAAGTGAGACCACTGTCCACCTGTCTCCCTAAGTCTTTCATCACACTTTCGATGTTTAGTGTACTGCCACCTATGTGGTAATTCATGGGTACATGTTTTTTTCCAAAGGGGATAACTATACATTTCTTAGCATTAAGCTTGAGTCCATGGCTCTGGCACAGGCATCTGTTTCTGTAAGGCCCTTTTGTAGAATATCCACATCATTTTGGGATTCAATAATGGCTCCCAGTTTGCAGTCATCTGCAAACTTTGTTAGCCAGAGTCCCGTAGTGTTGGCTGTATTTCAGAGAAGTAGATGCCAAACAAGAGTGGTCCCAGGACTGAACCCTGAGGTACTCCATGCGTCACTTGTCTGGAGCTGAATTTGGAGTCGGCTATTTTTACAGTCTGGGTTCTGTCAGTAAGCCAGTTGGCAACCCATCGAGTGACATAGGGATTTATGCCCAGCTTAGTAAGTTTAGCTATGATTCCAGAGTGGGGGATGGTGTTGAAGGCCTTGGCAAGGTCCAGATAGGCTGTGTGGACTGCCTTACCCTTGTCCACAGCTCTGGAGACTGATTTGAAGAAGTCAATCAGATTCAGGAAACAAGATCGGCCCTTCACAACCCCAAACTCAGTGGGGTCCAGTGTTTGAAGGTTGCCAATGTCTTTGTTTATAAGTTCCATGATAATGCGTTCCATGCCCTTGCAGATCAGGCTTGTCAGACTGATGGGATGGTAGTTTCCAGGATCCAAGGCAGATCCCCCTCGTGGAGTGGGATAACTGTAGCTGTGCGCCACTCAGTGGGCACGAAGCCTGAGGTGAGGCTATGATTAAACATGACACTTAGGTGAGATGCCAGTTCATTTTGTAGTTCATGTAGTACACAGCCTGATGTCATCTGGTCCCATGGATGCAGTATTCTTAGCGTTGGAGAGTGCAGTTTCTACCTGTGTGGCTGTGATTACCAGAATTTGGCAATCTTTTGGTATTGAGATGGGACCTTTAGGGGGTGAGAGGGGGGTGAAGCTGGCACTAAATCGATCTGCCAGGATATTGGCAATATCCTTGGGATCAGTATATTTAATGCTATTCTGTTGTAGCTCAGAGCAGATCTGAGCATTGCCATTTAGATTCTTGACATAACTATAGAATGCCTTGTGGTTGTCTTTGGAATCTTTGCCAATTTTATTTTCGTAACTAGCTTTTGAGGATTTTATGAGGGATCTCAGCTTTTTACTGAGGCTAGTGAGGGAGTTTTTTGCATCCTGGGACTTTCCTCTTTTCTGCAACAGTTTCTTCCTTCTGTTGTATAGTTTGTTTATAGCAGGGGACCACCAGATTGTCTTCCTTTTTTGGAGAAGAGCATCTTGGTTCTATTTGGGATGGCACGATTCATGCATGAATAGATGTGCTCGTACAGTGCCTTAGTGTAGGATTCTGCAGTCGAACTTTCAGATCCCATCTGCATGGGTGTCGTAAAGTTTATAACTTCTGACTTCAGTAGCATGAAGTTGGCTTTGGAGAAGTTTTTTAAGGAGGTTTCCTTACTGAGGGGTGGGGGTGGGATGTGGATGTCAAGGGTGATTTGCTTATGGTCACACCTGACCAATGAGGGGGTGACCACTGGTGTGAAGCATCTATCTCCCATGTTGGTAATGACCAGGTCTAGGATATTGGAGCCCCTGGTGGGACAATGGATTAGCTGATCCAGGGCATTGGAATTTATAAATTCCAAAAACTGTTGGGAAAAGGAGTTGGTACCCAAGTAGTTTTCCCAGTTAATGGCAGGGTAGTTGAAATCACCCAGTATTAGGGTGTTTGGTTGTATCTTAATATTTTCCAGTATGTTTAGAATGGTGTAGTGAGAATCTTGGAGCATGGTGGGGGATCTGTAGCAAGCTACAATTTGGATTGCAGTCTTACCTAGTGTTAGTTGCACCTGGAGAATTTCAAATGCATTGTGTTGGGCAACTAGCCTGGAGGTGTGAATATCCTTGGTGAATATGGACACTCCTCCACCTTTAGTGTTTCGATCTAGGTTTTGTGGCCAAAAAAGTGTGGTAAGATTTGTAGCCTGGTATTGCAGGGGTGCTCTCTGGAGCCTTGAACCAGGTCTCAGTTACTGCACAGATATCGATGTTCTCCATTTTTTGGGAGTGCCTCGAGGGAGTGCATTTTGAGGTTTAGACTTCTAGCATTGAGTAGCATTACCTTCAGATTTTGCATGCTTGTATCTGTTACGGTGGTGGTTTTATCCTTAGAACCTTGCCTAAAAAAGGCAGTATAGGGGTGGCAAGAGCTTTAGCCAGTAACCTGAATGCCAGGGGTGACAGGTGCAGATCATCTCTGGCAAAGCATCGTGGCTTGTCGATCATGTCATCCCAAGCAGACAGATACTGGATCCCCTTTGAATGATACCAGAAGCTTAGGCAATTGTTGAAGTCAATCATTTTGTCCTTATACTGTGGTATCATTCTGGGTGAAGGCAGGATGCTACTCAGGGCTAGGGTCATACCTGCCTGGACTACAAGATCAGAGAACTCTTCCATGTCTCTTTTCATGTAGTCCAGTTAGGTACGTCTCAGGTCATTCACATCAACATGGACAATGAGAGAGTCATATTAGTACTTGTTGTGGAGTGACATGAGTGCATCCGTTATGTGGCGGATCCTGGCACGCAACAGGCAGGTGACAGTAACCTTCTCCTTGTTTAACCTGGTGAGTGGTACATCAATGTGCTTGACTATAGAGTCACCTATGGCTAAAGTGTTGGGTACATTGTCTTGCCTTAGGGGCTGTTGTTGGGTGGCACACTGGTGTTGTGGGCTATGTGACACTTTGGTTGTGACTGGTGTGGAAGTTGTTTGTGTTTCAGCTTTGGAGGTCTCTGTTCCTTGGGCAGGTTAATGTTAAGAGCCTCTGCATATGAATGTTTAGTGTTTCTATGTGTGGGTGTTGATGGTGTAGATTTAGTGAGGCTATGAGATAAGTGTGGTGTAGTGCAAGTGTTAACCTTCTCCTCTTGACTGTCAAGCACAATCTTGGTTTTAGAGAGCTTTGCTTCCAGTTTGGCAATGTAAGTGCATCTCTCGCAGGTTGTAGTGTTGGGTGGTAGGAGGAGAGGATTGTCTGTGTACATGAGGCAGTTGCCGCATTACCCCAGTATGCCCAGATTCACCAGATGGACAGGAGAAATCACCGAAAGCTGACCCTTGGACATGCCTCTTTAGATGCTTTTTTTCTAAAGTACAAGAGCTGTTTTCCCTTACCTTTGCAAGGTACTTTGCAATTATAGGCTGTTTAGTGCCTACGATTAATTTCTCCTTATTGACAAGGAGAGTTGAGTGCTTGTATCAGTTTCGGGCTTCCTAATGCTTTCCAGCAGGTTCTAGAGCAAGTGCAAGTCACAGGGGTTCAGATTTTAATGCTACTACTGAGAAGCCAGCTAGTTCTAAGAGAAAACTTGAATAGCAGACTTTCTGGCACCTGGAATAGTTTAACCTTAGCCTCGCAGTGCTGCATGATGTGAAAAATGTGCAAACACACACTTTTTAAGCCAGAAAGTTGAAAGGCATAGAAATCAGCCCAAAAAGGCCAACAAAATTACAATTTCAGAGCTGGAAACCACTCCTCCAGCACCAGATAGGCAGTACAATGCTCACCACTCCCACTGGTAAGCAGTAGGACTTCCATCTACCACAGCAAGGTCTGGATAGCTCTGAACACAGAAAATAAAGTCCTGAGACAAGCAAAGCCTGGGATATGGACTGGCTAGGAAAGGTGGGAAATGAGCAAACAAGATAGTATTTTTTTGTTGTTGAAACAGGCTTAACAATGCAATAATACAGTAAATAAACACATAAAAGGCTAACACACGAGTGTGGAGTCCTAAACAGTAAATGCAATTAAAACTCTACAAAATTAGCAATTTAAAACTTTTTAAATGAAGCAAGGCAAGTGCACAACTGAAAAACGATTTAAGAGGCAGTAATACAGCAGAATAAGTAGCTAGTCTACATATACAGAGAAGTCTATATAAAAAGAAAAGCAGCTAAAACACACAAACAATTCAGATGCAGTGCAACCTAGAGCACTTGAGTTGTAGCAATATTAAGGCAATTACAGTTATAATAAATGCTCTAAAATATACTCTATATTTCCAAAATGTTTGAGAAGCAGTCAGAACACAAGGATATTCAGGCAATTTTTTTTGAAAGGGAAAAAGGAGAAACAGAAGGCCTTCTCAGATGTTCTCTCTGTATTAGGTAGAATGAGCTAATGACACTAGACTGGGAGGAGTGTCCCAGATCAGATTTACAGTAGGGGCGGGCAACTGCAAAGCCACCAAGTATAACAAGACACAAACAGGTAGGGAGGGTGGGGACCAACACTAAAGCTATTAGCCTAGAGACAATAAACACTACAGAAAGCCACAAAATTAAAGTTTTTAAACAGATAAAGGAGCAAAGAGACTCTACGGAATGCTTTTAACAGCAAACAAATCAGTTACCCATGCAGATTAGTTACTAGCAATAAAATACACTAAAAACTATGCAGCAGGCAATAAAAAGTGATATATATAAATTGCTAGAAACAATAATCAGAATACATAACCCAAAAAAACAGGATACTCATATATCTCAGATCAGAGTTGTAGTCAACGCCCCTCCTCCACTCTGCTCAGTGTGTACAGACAGAAATCCTCTCAAAATTAGGGCTTAAATACCAGAAGATACAACCTTAGACAACTTTTTTTTTTATTTCATCAAACTCTTTTTAAATACTCTCAATAGCCTAGCTCCTATACATACTAAATGAATCAAAACTAACCATGCCCCCTGGTTAACAAGACTAACCAAACAAACTATGTCTCTGAGAAACAATGCATGGAAAATATGGCTGAGAGACAGAACACAACAAAATGAACTCCACTACAAACAACTCCA
Organism: Protopterus annectens; assembly: GCF_019279795.1. Taxonomy (NCBI): domain Eukaryota; kingdom Metazoa; phylum Chordata; order Ceratodontiformes; family Protopteridae; genus Protopterus; species Protopterus annectens. The sequence goes on along the minus strand of NC_056740.1, from coordinate 74,697,499 downwards.
CAACAAATCAAAAAAGCTAGTAATACAAGATAAAATTATTATTTATCTGATAAACTATCCACCTCATATAACAATCCCAAATATTTTTGGAAGACTGTCTCTTCTCTATTTAACCCAGGCACCATCCAAAACCCATCCCTGCACCAGAAAGACGCCCACAAAAAATCTCCCAGGCCTTTAATGCCCACTTCATCTCTACCATCCAAAAGCTACTCAAAGATGCCCATCCAGCTCAAACATACACTTCCCAACTCCAACAGAACACACCCCAACTAAACAACCCGGCAACTCCTTCACTATTCAACCTGTACCCACCTCTCTGATTTTGAAATTCCTAAAACAACTCAAACCTTGTTCTTTGTCTGCAGATAACCTTCCCCCAGAATATCTGCAAATAGCAGCTAGCTCAATAGCATATCCAGTTACCATTCTTATAAATCACTCTCTCACTGAATCTTATGTTCCTCTCTTATGGAAAAGATCCATCATTACCCCACTACACAAAGGGGGTAACTCCCATGATCTTTTCAACTACCGCCCTATCTCTGTACTCTCCCCTCAATCTAAAATGTTGGAAAATGTGTTCACTCACAACTACTTAAACACCTCTCAAATAATGCTCTTCTATCCCCTACCCAACACGGTTTCCGGCCAAGGCATAGCACAATTACTGCCCTCCTATCTTTCACTGAATCTGTCAACAAAGCCTTGGATGAAGGTCATCCTACCTCAGTAATCCTACTAGACCTATCTAAGCCTTTCGATACAGTGTCACATGTTAAGCTAATAAACCAACTATCAACACTAGGTTGCTCCCCAAAATCCCTCAGCTGGTTTACCTCTTACCTGCAGAACAGGGAGCAATCAGTAAAATGGTTAAATGCACAATCTCAGTACTAACCTAACAATATAGAAGTACCACAGGGATACATTTTAGGTCCACTACTGTTCAATATCTTCATCAATGACCTGCACAAAGCCCCCCTAATCCAGAACATCATCCAATACACCAATGATTCAACACTTATATCCATATCTAAAACTTTCTTAGACCTCTTCACAGTTACACAACAGGCTTTTACTTCTATCAAATCATGGCTTATTAATGCACAACTAATGCTAAACCCCCCCAAAAACTAAACTTTTACTATTCTCAATAAAACCAGCCAACATTGACTTAAAAATCCTGGCTAAAGACGGCACAGAAATTGAACTAGTGAAAACAGCCAAATTACTAAGTATAACAATAGGTGATAAACTCACATACGAACAACACATCCTAACTGCAATCAAGAAAACCCATTTCAAACTAGGTAAACTATACCGCCACAAACTCTACCTGGATAAATATACCAAAATAAAACTAGCCAATACCCTACTCATCCCATCCCTTCTATATGGTAGTGCCATTTCAACTAACCTGCACAAAACCCTTTGTAATAAATTACAATCCTGTTATAACAAAATAGCCAAATTCGCCTCTGGAAAACAACACCATTTTCATCACTGCCATGCCATCACTGAACTAAGATGGCTAGAGTTTTCCCACCATCTACAATACACCCAACTAACCTTAGCCCACAAACTAATTTCCAAACCAAATGACTGCCCTGCCCTTAACTCAATCCTACAAACATACACCCCCACTAGAACATTAAGATCTTCCTGTAAACTGATGCTTACAGTAACTAAAGCCAGCAAAAGAGCAGGTCATTGCCTGTTATCCCATACCATAGCTAAGCTATGGAATAACCTTCCATCTGAAATAACCCAAATTGACCACCCAAAAACTTTTAAGGTTGCCCTAAAACCACATTATCTAAACAATCCATCCTGCACCTGCCTCAAAAGCAAACCACCTTAAACAGTATACTTCGCCAAATACTCCCTTAGTGGAAGGAAAGCCTGTTGGCTGAAACCGGTCTGGGATGTATATTACTTTTTGAGTAAAATACTTATGTATTTATTTTACTAGAGTTGTTTGGTGCTTTTCACTGTAATTGGTGCTGGCATTTTTGTCTACTTTTATTTTCTACCTGTCATATACCAGTAACATTGTTACATTGTTATATTGTATTTTAATTATTGTGTTGCTTTGTATTTTGCTTGTGGAGCTTTTCTCCCCGGGCATCCACTGAAAATGGGTCTCTGACCCAGTGGACTTTCCCGGTCAACAGATGTTAATTAATAAATAAATAAATAAATAACGTCTACTAGCACTTATATCTTCTGTCCTCAAATTTCCAAATCTATAACAGTTATTTCATCTCTGCTGTACTCTCCTCCATCTTGGAATTTTAGTAACTGTAGTAGTAGCCTCATTTACAAACATACATATTTACAGATTTACAAATTTATAGAGTATACAAATTTCCATTCATTTCTGTTACTGTCATACAATCTTAGATATCTTACTATTCATTATTATGTTAAACTATATTTGAACCCATTCCTTTTTCCACAACCACCATCTAAGTTTTAAAATTACTGCTAATCTCCATTAACCATTAACCATGATGTCATTTAGTCTTTGTTTTCAAATCATACAATATAAAATAATATTTTATATATTTAATTAATATATTCCTTATTTTATGTCTATGATATTCATACATAACCATATCCATATTTATTCCATTTATCTCCTTTATATTATCAAAGAAAATTTCTTTACATAATTTTACCCACAATTTTGCAACTTTTATATATTGTAAGGAAACAGTTTCTTCATTACCACAATATATATATAAACTCTTTCACTGATTTTTATATGGCATATTTCCCTTTACTGGTAATTTATTAATCACTAATCTCCATAAAAAATCTTGATATTCTGCTTGTTTATTATACCATGCTTTTCATACTCTTGTAGCTTAAACTTTTTCATTCGCTAGCTCTGCCCGATTAACATTATAATATTGTATCATGACACTTTCCTCTAATTTTCTATTTCATCAATTTTTATTTTACATAAAATATTTTTTTCTTGATAACATCTCATTATTTCATTTAAATATGATTTCCCCTTTTGATTTTTTTAACATATCCCATTGCTGCTTATATTTAGACTTTAGCAAATTTACTGTCAACTTTTCATTTGTATCATTTATCCAAAACAAACCTTTATACAAATTCAGAGAAGCAGCATAAACAACTTGGTTCATTAATCCTAAACCTCTGTCTTTCTTGTCCATGTATAAGACTCCTCTTCTCAGTGGATTCAATCTTGAATTCCATAAAAAAGAAAAACAATACCTATAATATTTCTTTTTCATAGATTATTGGCAGCATATAGACACTAGCTAAATATGCCATCTTTCCAGTAAAACTGAATTAGTCAAATAAGCCTTTTTATTAAACAATAGCTTGTATGTTTTCCAAAAAAAAGACAATTTTACTCTAGTTCATCTAGTAACCTATTCCATTTTTCCTTACTTACATTTTTACTCCAAAATCTTAGTCCTAACACAGAAATTTCTTTACTGAGAAAGATACTCATCATATTTTTATTATATCATTTACTTTTTTCCTTATTTAAGGTCATGCCTTGATGAATACAACAAATAACTTCTTTCAGCCAGACTTTGTTTTTCAAAAATCAATATAATATCATCTGAATAAGTAAAGATGACTGGAATTTTATACCTTCAGTGTATTATAGGTAGTTCATGTGCAAATTTACATCTCTAATACATTCATAACTAATGCAAATAATATACTACTCATAGGACATCCCTGACATATGCCATATATCTATTTCTTTGCTTAACCACCCATTCACTAACATCTTAACTTTATTTTTATTATATACAGAACAACATACATTCTTAATTTTCTTACTAATGTTATACTCTTCCATAATTGTCCACAATGGTTGATGTTGTGATGTATCAAAAGCTTTATTTAAGTCTCCTAACATGATCTTGGTCTCATCTATCCTGTTTATAATATCATCCACAATTTCCCTTACTATGAATAATAATAATTCCTGACACCCTTTTCCCTTTAAACTTCATATGCTATCTTCCATAATAGGTTTCATTTTACTTTCCATTTTCTTCGGAATTATTTTCATAAACATCTTATAATCTTTATTATTCAATACTATAGGTCTCCAGTTTTCAATTTTATTGTTATCTTCTTGTTTCCATACAAATTTAAGTATACCACTGCATAAATCTTTATGCATAAAACCATATTTTAAATACTCATTCATAACTTTTAAGAGTCCATATATTTTTTATAAAATGTGCATCCTATGCCATTTGATCCTGAAACTGACTGTACATTGACATGGTGAAGTACCTTATCTAGTTCATAGGTTCATAGTTTCATAGGTAGGTACTAGGCTATCGGCCCGAGGGCCGACGTAAGCCTAGCCAACAAGGTCCCCTGGCTTACGCCACCCAAGAAAATTATTTTCCTGTGCCACTGTCAAGCACAGACACAGAAGTGATCCCTGGGGTGTATTTCCTATTTCCCAGACACTCATCAAGATTTTTCTTGAAGAGTGCTAAAGAAGAACTTTGCTTGACATAGATGGGTAGTCTGTTCCAGAGTATGGGAAGTCTCTGGGACAGGAATCTATCCCTCCAGCATGTCCTGTTTATTGTGGTGACAAGGTTTAGGTCCCTAGAGCATGTAGCTTGGAGGGATTGGGATTTCTTTAGGCGTAGCATGTCCAACAGCTCTGGGTTTGACATAGCTTTATATGCTAAGCAGAGATCACTTCGGAGTAGGCGATATGCTATGGAGTAAACCTGGAGTTTTTTGAGATGGTCAGTGTAAGGCATCTGTTTGAGGCCAGTAATCCTCTTTGTGAGGTACTTCTGTGACCTTTCCAGCTGCTGCAGATGTCTTGTGAGGTACATTCCAAAAGGGGTATTGTACTCTATAATGGGTCTAATGAGTGTCGAGTAGAGGGAAACAATGACCTCTTTTTTCCTGGATAAGAGCCCTTTTATGATTAGGTGTACCACATAGAAGGACTTCCTGACTACTGTGGTGATGTAACTATCAAAGGACAGACTACTGTCCACCTGGGTCTCAAGGTCTCTCATCACATTCGGTGTTAAGTAGACTGCTGTCAATGTAGTTGTTCATGGATACAGATTTTTTAACAAAGGGGATGATGATGCACTTTTTGGCATTGAGCTTGAAGCCATGGCTCTGACACCAGGCATCTGTCTCAGCGAGGCCCTTCTGTAGGATTTCTACATCATTTGGGGACTCAACTATGGCTCCTAGTTCGCAATCATCTGCTAACTTTGTTAGCCAGAGGCTTTTTATGTTAGCCTGTACTTCAAAGAAGTAGATACCAAACAGGAGAGGTCCCAGGACTGAACCCTGTCGTACTGTACTTGTCACTGGTTTTAGGTCAGATTTGGAGTGTGCCAGTTTTACAGTGTGGGCTTTGTCAGTGAGCCAGTTGGCAACCCATCTTGTGACGTAGGGATTTATACCTAGTTTAGTGAGTTTATCTATAATTCCAGAATGGGGGATGGTGTCAAAAGCCTTGGCGAGGTCAAAATAGGCTGTGTGAACCACCTTACCCTCATCTACGGCTTTGGTGACTGCCTCAAAGAAGTCGATCATGTTCAGGAGGCATGATCTGCCTTTCACAAACCCGAACTAGGTGGGATCCAGAGTTTGGAGGTTACCAATGTCTTTGTTTATGAGTTCCATGATGATACGTTCCATGGCCTTGCAGACCAGGCTCGTCAGGCTAATAGGGCAATAGTTCCTGGGATCAGTGGTGGCTCCCCCTTTGTGGAGTGGAATAACTGTTACTGTATGCCATTCAGTGGGCACAAAGCCTGATGTGAGGCTATGATTGAACATGGTGCTTAGGTGAGGAGCCAGTTCGTTCTGAAGTTCATGTAAAATGCAGCCTGGGATGTTGTCCGGTCCCATGGATGCTGTGTTTTTGGCTTTAGAGGGTGCAGCTTTTACCTGCATAGTTGTGATTACAGGGATTCTGCATTCTTACTGTATAGACATTGGCCCTTTAGGGTGAGGGGGTAAAGTTAGCAATGAACCTATCTGCCAGGATGTTGGCAGTATCAGTTGGTTCTGTAATTTTCGTGCCATTGTGCTGTAACTCAGAGCAGATCCGGGTGTTGCCATTGAGATTCTTGACATAGCTGTAGAATGCTTTGTGGTTGTCCTTAGAATCAGTGGTGATTTTGTTTTCATAGCTAGCTTTGTAGGATCTTATAGGGGATCTCAGCTTCTTACTGAGGCTGACCAGGAAGCTCCACTCATGGGATTTTACTCTCTTTTGCAACAATTTCTTCCTTCTGTTGTACAGTTTGATTATGGCAGGGGACCACCAGACTGGCTTCCTTTTTTTGGGAGTATAGCGTCTTGGTTCTGTTTGGGATAGCACCATCCATGCACCGTGTGTTTATGCAGAATTCCCTGCACAGATGCTATACTACAGTTGAAGTGACGCAGCAGGTGCATCAAACAGAATGCACTCAATAAGCTGTTGCTCAGTGAAATCACGCAATGATTCGCTTTGTCAGAGCTACGGGCAGTAAGAATGACGTCCTCCTGCCATGGCAGTGTCTGCTGCATTCTGGCCAACAGTCTTTGCCAGTCGGCAGAATCCTCGTATGTTAACGCTGACGAGTCGTGACGTCATCTCAGGCTTTATTTTACACGCACCTCGTAATCAACTTGCCTTCATCTTTGCGTCGGCATGGCAACAGCATCACGCGGCACGACCTCAGGCTGTTCGCACCACGGAACGTTCATCATGGAATCATATCATTGGTAACCTCCAACTGATCACTGGTTTGCAGATCATGCCTTTAACATGACGGTCACCAAAGATGGTAAAGATGACCAAGCCTTTTTGACGCGCCGTTTTGACATCATCCTCACTTTCTGGAATTACTTGATCCTCACTAAACTGGCATAAATCTGACGTCACAAAGATGGGTTACTCAACACCGACACCACACAAACCGTCTGACACTAACCAGCGTCTAAGTACAGCACGACAGGTTGTCCTGACCTTCCTGCCTGGCATAACTTTTTGAAGCACAGGCTAACATAAAGTTCCGGCTAACAGTTAAGCAGATGATTGCGCTAAAGTGTTCAGTCTCATGATGCTGAAATCCTGCATAATTATCCCACTCGAGATGCCCGGTCAGTCTACTTAACACCGCATCGTGATAAGAGACCTTGAGACCCAGACAGTAGTCTGTCCTTTGATAGTTACATCACCACAGTAGTCAGGAAGTCCTTCTACGTGGTACACCTAATCATAAAAGGGCTCTTATCCAGGAAAAAAGAGGTCATTGTTCCCCTCTACTCGACACTCATTAGACCCATTATAGAGTACAATGCCCCTTTTGGAATGTACCTCACAAGACATCTGCAGCAGCTGGAAAGGTCACAGAAGTACCTCACAAAGAGGATTACTGGCCTCAAACAGATGCCTTACACTGACCATCTCAAAAAACTCCAGGTTAATGCCCCATTCGGGATGTATCTCACCCGACATCTGCAGCAATTGGAGAGACCACAAAAGTTCCTCACCAAAAGGATAAAGGGACTCCAAAATCTGTCATATGCTGCCAGATTGAAGAAACTCCAGCTCTATTCAGTCGCATACCGTCTGCTCAGAGGTGACATGTGCCTGACATACAAGGCCATGTCCAACCCGGAATTAATGGACATGCTCCACCTCAAAAAATCCAAATCCACCAAAACCACTAGAGCAAGCGACTTAAACCTTAGCACGGATATAAATAGGACGTGCTGGAGGGATAGATTTATCACTCAGAGACTCCCTATGCTGTGGAATAAAATCCCGGTCCATGTGAGGCAGAGCACCTTGCTGACTCTGTTCAAGAGAAATCTAGACCTGTGGATGGGAGATCGTAGGTTTACCCCGGGAATCATCTCTGTGTCACTGCTGGACAGAGGCACAACAAACTAATGGGCACAGTATTTTTCATATAAGGGGTGTGAAGCCACAAATATTTGGGCTAGGCTTATAAATGCCTTAGGGCAGATAGCCTAGTATAAACCTATGAACCTATGAACCTATGAACAGCTCTGGGTTTGACATAGCTTTATATGCTAAGCAGAGATCACTTCGGAGTAGGCGATATGCTATGGAGTAAACCTGGAGTTTTTTGAGATGGTCAGTATAAGGCATCTGTTTGAGGCCAGTAATCCTCTTTGTGAGGTACTTCTGTGACCTTTCCAGCTGCTGCAGATGTCTTGTGAGGTACATTCCAAAAGGGGCATTGTACTCTATAATGGGTCTAATGAGTGTCGAGTAGAGGGGAACAATGACCTCTTTTTTCCTGGATAAGAGCCCTTTTATGATTAGGTGTACCACGTAGAAGGACTTCCTGACTACTGTGGTGATGTAACTATCAAAGGACAGACTACTGTCCACCTGGGTCTCAAGGTCTCTCATCACATTCGGTGTTAAGTAGACTGCTGTCAATGTAGTTGTTCATGGATACAGATTTTTTAACAAAGGGGATGATGATGCACTTTTTGGCATTGAGCTTGAAGCCATGGCTCTGACACCAGGCATCTGTCTCAGCGAGGCCCTTCTGTAGGATTTCCACATCATTTGGGGACTCAACTATGGCTCCTAGTTCGCAATCATCTGCTAACTTTGTTAGCCAGAGGCTTTTTATGTTAGCCTGTACTTCAGAGAAGTAGATACCAAACAGGAGAGGTCCCAGGACTGAACCCTGTCGTACTCTACTTGTCACTGGTTTTAGGTCAGATTTGGAGTGTGCCACTTTTACAGTGTGGGCTTTGTCAGTGAGCCAGTTGGCAACCCATCTTGTGATGTAGGGATTTATACCTAGTTTAGTGAGTTTATCTATAATTCCAGAATGGGGGATGGTGTCAAAAGCCTTGGCGAGGTCAAAATAGGCTGTGTGAACCACCTTACCCTCATCTACGGCTTTGGTGACTGCCTCAAAGAAGTCGATCATGTTCAGGAGGCATGATCTGCCTTTCACAAACCCGAACTAGGTGGGATCCAGAGTTTGGAGGTTACCAATGTCTTTGTTTATGAGTTCCATTATGATACGTTCCATGGCCTTGCAGACCAGGCTCGTCAGGCTAATAGGGCAATAGTTCCTGGGATCAGTGGTGGCTCCCCCTTTGTGGAGTGGAATAACTGTTACTGTACGCCATTCAGTGGGCACAAAGCCTGATGTGAGGCTATGATTGAACATGGTGCTTAGGTGAGGAGCCAGTTTGTTCTGAAGTTCGTGTAAAATGCAGCCTGGGATGTTGTCCGGTCCCATGGATGCTGTGTTTTTGGCTTTAGAGGGTGCAGCTTTTACCTGCATAGTTGTGATTACAGGGATTCTGCATTCTTACTGTATAGACATTGGCCCTTTAGGGGGTGAGGGGGGGGGTAAAGTTAGCAATGAACCTATCTGCCAGGATGTTGGCAGTATCAGTTGGTTCTGTAATTTTCGTGCCATTGTGCTGTAACTCAGAGCAGATCTGGGTGTTGCCATTGAGATTCTTGACATAGCTGTAGAATGCTTTGTGGTTGTCCTTAGAATCAGTGGTGATTTTGTTTTCATAGCTAGCTTTGTAGGATCTTATAGGGGATCTCAGTTTCTTACTGAGGCTGACCAGGGAGCTCCTCCACTCATGGGATTTTACTCTCTTTTGCAACAATTTCTTCCTTCTGTTGTACAGTTTGTTTATGGCAGGGGACCACCAGATTGGCTTCCTTTTTTTGGAGTATAGCGTCTTGGTTCTGTTTGGGATAGCACGATCCATGCACTCGTGTAAGTGCTTATAGAGTGCATCTGTGTAGGATTCTGCAGTTGTAATTGTATTGTCCATCTGCATGGATGTCATGACGTTCACCACTTCTGTCTTAAGAAGCATGAAGTTGGCTTTGGAGAAAATTTTTACCATGGTTTCCTTAATGGGGGGTGGGGGCGGGATGTGGATATCAAGAGTGATTAGCTTATGGTCGGATCTGACCAACAAGGAGTTGACTTCAGGTGTAGAACACCGGTCATTCAGGGAATGACTAGGTCTAGGATATTGTTGCCCCTGGTGGGGGTGTGGATAAGTTGATCCAGGGCATTGGAGTTTATGAATTCCAGAAAGCATTGTGTGAAGGAGTTGGTACACGAGTAGTTTTCCCAGTTAATGGTGGGGTAGTTGAAATCGCCCATTATTAGGGTGTTTGTTTAAACCCTAATATTTTCCAGTACATCAAGAAAAGAGGAGTGGGAATCCTGGGGCATAGTGGGGGATCTGTAGCAAGCTACAATTTGGATTTCAGTTTTTCCCAGAGTTAGTTGCACTTTGATAACCTGAGATGCATTATGCTGAGCAACTAGCCTGGAGGTGTGGATATCCTTAATGAATATGGACACACCTCCACCTTTGATGTTCCGGTCCATGTTACATGGCCAAAAAGTGTGGTACGAGCTATAGCCTGGTAGTGCAAGGTTGCTCTCTGGACCCTTGAATCAGGTCTCAGTCACTGCACAGATATTGATGTTCTCCATTTTAAGGAGTGCCTCGAGTGAGTGCATTTTGAGATTTAGACTTCTAGTATTGAGAAGCATTATCCTCACTTTTTGCTTGCCTGTTTCTGTTACGGTGGTGAATTTGTCATTTGAACCTTGCCTAAAAAAGGCACTATAGGGGCTGCAAGAGCCTTAGCCAGAATCCAGAATCCCAGGGGCGACAGGTGCAGGCCATCTCTGGCAAAGCATCGTGGTCTGCCGACCATGTCATCCCAAGCAGACAGATACTGGATCCCCTTAGAATGACACCAAAAGCTTAGCCAATTGTTGAAGTCAATCATTTTGTTGTTGTACTGTGGTATCATTCTGGGTGATGGCAGAATGCTACTCAGGGCTAGGGTCATACCTGCCTGGACTACAAGATCAGAGAACTCTTCCATGTCTCTTTTCATGTAGTCCAGTTAGGTACATCTCAGGTCATTCACATCAACATGGACAATGACAGAGTCATATTTGTACTTGTTGTGGAGTGACCTGAGTGCGTGGGTTATGTGGCGGATCCTGGCACCCAACAGGCAAGTGGCAGTAACCTTCTCCTTGTTTAACATGGTGAGTGGGACATCAGTGTGCTTGACTATAGAGTCACCTATGACTAGTGTGTTGGATATGTTGTTTTGCCTTATTGGCTGTGGTTGAGTGGCACACTGAGTCTGTGGGCTATGTGACATTTGGGTTGTGTTGGGGGGTGGAAGTTGCTTGCGTTTCTGCTTTGGAGGTCTCTGTTGCTTGGGCAGATTATTATTGAGAGCCTCCGTGAAGGTTTTTGTGTTTCTATGTGTGGATTTTGGTGGTGTAGATTTAGTGAGACTATGTGATAAGTGTGGTGTGGTGCAAGTGTTTACCTTCTCCTCTTGAATGTCAAGTTCAGTCTTGGTTGGAGAGAGCTTTACCTCCAGTTTGGCTAGATAAGTGCATCTCTCACAGGTTGTAGTGTTGGGTGGTAGGAAGGAGGGTTGTCTGTGTACATGAGGCAATTTCTACATTGCCCCAAGATGCCCAGATTCATCAGATAGACAGGAGAGAACACTGGGAGCTGACCCTTGGACATGCCTGAATAAAAAACTATTTTCCTCTAGATAAGTGAGGAAAGTGAGAACAAGAGCTGTTTTTCTCTAAGCAAGTGAGGAAAGTAAGTGCAAAAACTGTTTTCCTCTAGGTAATGAGGAAGGTTGAGTGCTATAGTAATTAGTAGCTTATTTAGTGCTTACAACAAGTTCTGAACAAGTGCTGAGCACGAATAAGGAAATTCAAGTGCTAAAACTAAGAATCTGTATCTGCACTAGACTAGTTACAGGAAAGAAACAAGTGCAAATGCGGGCTTTCAAATCAGAAAGTTGAGAGAGATGGAAAAGATTGCCCAGACGGCCAATAACTACAATTTCTGGGCCAGGACCACTCCTTATGTGGTAGACAGGTTACCTAGTGCTTACCACTCCCACTGGACAAGCTAGAAGGCTTCCTTCCAAGACAGAAAGGAGGTTTGGGGGGGTTCAGAAGCTTACATACAGTCCTGGATACAGCAAATCTGTATCTGGACTACACTAGTTACATGAAAGATAGAAACAGTCTTACAGTTGTTCTTTTTTTTTTACAGAAAAGTAGCTAAAACAGCAGGAAAAACAATTCAAATGCAGTGCAAGCTAGCACACTGTGTCTACTTCACCCTGTCGAAGGCCGACAATATCGAAGCTGATATTGTTGGCACCAAAATGTCGAAAGCGAAAGTCATCGCGGGTGTAAATGGAAATCTCCGTAAGGGGAGATTTCCATTTACTGCAATGTAGTGCGATCTCAGAGTTGGTATATTTAGGTAGTGGGGGGTGTGGGGGGTGCATGGGAGGCTTGCCCCCCTGCATAGAGCAATTTGTGTTGTGTTTGGGTGTTTTTATTTTGTGTGTGTTCGATGTTCGGGGGTTTCGACATTTTCATGTCAATTTGTCAATTATTACGCTGTCGACGGTTTGAGTTTTTACAGCGTAATATAAATGCAGCACACTTGAGTATGTATCAATATTAGACCAAACCCAGTTTAAAAAATGCAATTAAATTAAAAATGACTAAAAACAAGTGCAGAAGGAGTGTATTAGGTAGAATGTGGTAATAATCTGACCATATATCTCATTTCTCTCTACTTTCACTGGCTTATGTGAGTAATCACAAAACCATCACTTTTGAAATCCCACCCCTTCAATTATTTAAATTTATTGGCCATCCTACAGTATTTCATAGTACCAAAATACAAAAGTAACCACCCCTTTCAGTCCATCTTGCTGTTTTAAAAATAGTAACTCTCCACTAAACCTTAACTTTTTAAACAGGTAAAACTCAAGTTACCTACTTTCATATCTAACTTCTCTAGTGCACACTGCAGAGTGCATTCTTTTCAATCTTACCTTTAAGCATCCCTGTTACTAGCACTTTCTCTAATACCTAAAAGATCATCTCTACTTGACTCCAAGTAGACTTTTCTCTATCTGTTAAACCTAGCACTTGCTCCTACAGTACTTATTACCTTGATACGGCACTCTTATAGATAGCACCCCAAAAGGCAAACCCCCATTTCTCGGTCACCCACATCCCCGAATCTCTTTTAAAGTTTTTTGTCTAGTCCTTCTAGCATGTCGAGGGATCAGTTGCTAGTGTCCTCTCCTGCTCAGCTGGTGAACCTAGAATATTGAGGCAATGTTACAATTGCCTCATGTACACAGACAACCCTCTCCTCCTCCCACAAAACACAAATACATGCGAGAGATGCAACTATACGGCCAAACTGGAGGCTGAGCTCTCTCAACATAGGACTGGCAAGACCAGTCAGGAGGAGAAGGTTACCACACACACTATAGACCCAGTCTCACATAGTACCATCACAACCTCAAATCATACACATAAACACACAAAGACATACTCAAGGCTCTGATCAAAAATCTACCAAAACAGCAGAGGCCACCAAAGCAGACACCCAAACAACCACCACCTCAGAACACAACACCTGCAACACATAGACCTCACAGTCAGAGTGTCAAACAGTCACAGCCCTTAAGGCCAAACACAATGCCAGACACACTAGTCATTGGTGACTCCATAGTCAGACACACTGACGTCCCGCTCACCAGACTGAGTAAGGAGAAGGTCACAGTAAGCTGCCTGTCGGGCTAGAATCCGCCACATAATGCAAGCACTCAGGTCTCTCAACAGCAGGTACAAATCTGACTCAGTCATTGTCCACGCTGGTGTAAACGACCTGAGACGTGCACCTCCTTGGACTACATGAAAAGAGACATTGAGGAGCTCTCTGATTATGTAGCCCAGGCAGGTATGACCCTGACCTTGAGCAGTATCCTACCTTCACCAAGAATGATGCCACAATACAGAGATAAGATGATCAGCTTTAACAATTGGCTTAAACTCTGGTGTCATTCAAAGGGGATCCAATGTCTGTCTGCCTGGGATGACATGCTGGACATCGCTTCGCAAGGGACGGCTTGCACCTGTCACCCCTGGGATTCCGGATATTGGCAAAGGCTCTTGCCACCCCCATAGTGCCTTTTTTAGGCAAGGCTCAAATTCTAAACCTACCACCCTAGAACACAAAAAAGGAAAAAAACTAAGGGTAATGCTGCTCAATGCCAGAAGTCTAAATCTCAAAATGCACGCACTCGAGGCCCTTCTCAGTATGGAGAACATCGATGTCTGTGCAGTGACAGAAACCTGGTTCAAGGCTCCTGAGAGCACCCCAGCACTATCAGGTTTTACCTCTTATCATGCGTCCGCCCCAAAATCCGAACAATACCAAGAAAGGAGGGGGTATCCATATTCATCAAAGACACCCACACCTCAAGACTGGTGGCAACGCACGATGCATCGGAGACCATCCAGGTGCAATTAACCATAGGCAAGACTGCTCTGCAAATTGTAGCATGTTACAGGCCACCCTCACAAACTCAGGAACCTCACATGGCCTTCCTGAAAACACTAGAGGGGATAAATGTATCACCAAACACCATCATACTAGGTGACTTCAATTACCCTAATATAGACTGGGAACACTACTCAAGCCCAAACACCCTAGCCCAAAAGTTCCTGGAATTCATAAACTCAAATGCCATGGAACAACTAGTCACCATCCCCACAAGAGGAGAAAACATACTTGATCTCATCATCACGAACATGGGAGCACAATGTTCAACACCGAAGTATACCCCTCACTGGTGAGATCAGATCACAAACTAATCTCGCTGGAGGTCCTCATCCCACCCCCACCTGAAATAAAAGACCACAGTAAAGAACTTCTCAAAGCCGACTTCACACTTCTAAAGACTAGTGTGGTCTCCTTTAAGGCCCCCGAGCCATGGAAAAAGTACTCAAGCCGCTGAATCACTTACAAATGGCTTCTACCAGCACCTGCAGGACTGCATGGATAAGGCAATCCCAAGCAAAACAAAGACTCTTTGTACCAAAGGCAAGCGTCCAGTCTGGTGGACCCCAGCCATAAACAAACTCTACAACAAAAGGAGGAAGCTACTACAAGATAGAGCAAAATCCTTAAAAGGTAAGACACCCTTGATCACTATAAGTAAAAAACTAAGAGCTCTCATAAAATCATCCAAAGCAAATTTTGAGACAAAAATAGCTAAAGACTCAAAAGACAATCATAAGGCCTTCTTTAGCTATGTTAGAAACCTGGGAGGAAACTCCCAGATATGCTCAGAACTAGTTCAAAATTATGTGAAGATTACTGATCCTACAGAAATTGCCAACATACTGGCTGACAGGTTCAGTGCAAACTTCTCCCGGCCCTCCGCTGCAAAAGGAGAGATATGTATACCAAGCGATTGCAGCCCCCAAACATCTCCAACGCCCAAGTGAGAACTGCTCTCTCCAAAGCAAAAAACACAGCATCCATGGGACCTGATGGTGTCCCCGGCTGTGTGCTCCACGAACTCAACGAGGAATTAAACCCACAGCTAGGACAGCTGTTTAATCATAGTCTTACCTCTGGATACATACCCAGGAGTGGCGCACTGCAACTGTGGTCCCACTTCACAAAGGCGGTGCCTCCACCGACCCTGGAAATTACCGCCCATTAGCTTGACAAGCCTTATCTGCAAAGCCATGGAGAGGATCATAATGGACCTCATAAATAAAGACATAGGGAATTTGCAGACTTTGGATCCATCCCAGTTTGGCTTTGTCAAAGGCAGATCATGCCTTCTAAACTTGGTTGACTTTTTCAAACAGTCACCAAAGCCATTGATGAGGGAAAGGCAGTCCATACAGCCTACCTCGATCTGGCGAAGGCCTTGATACAATACCCCACTCGGGTATCATTGAAAACTCATCAGCTTAAATGTTAACCCATACATCACAAGATGGGTTGCAAACTGACTGAGTGACAGAACCCACAGGGTCAGAGTTGCTGGCGCCATGTCAGACTCAAAGCCTGTCACAAGTGGTGTACCACAGGGCTCAGTCCTGGGCCCACTCTTGTTTGGCATCTACTTTTCCAAGTACAAGCAAACACAGGAGGGTTATGGCTGACAAAGTTTGCAGATGACTGCAAACTGGGCCATAGTAGAAAACACATCTGACACAGATATCCTTCAGAAGGGTCTCACAGAAACGGATAACTGGTGCCAGAGCCATGGCCTAAAGTTAAATGCCAAAAATGCATAGTCATACCCTTCGGGAAAAACAAGGTTACCCCTAGCTACCAAATAGGTGGCAATCCACTGAGCACAGAAGAAGTTATCAGGGACCTGGGGACCCAGGTTGATAGTAGTTTGTCATTCGACACCCATGTAGCTAAAGTAGTTAGGAAGACCTTCTACATTGCCCACCTTATCATGAAGGGATTCTCATCTAGATCAAGGGAGGTCATAGTCTCCTATACTCATCACTCATCAGACCAATGATTGAGTACAATGCCCCATTCGGAATGTATCTGACCCGACACTTGCAGCAGCTGGAGAGGCCACAAAAGTTCCTCACCAAAAGGATAAAGGGTCTCAAACATCTGTCCTATGCTGCCCGACTGAAAGAACTCCAGCTCTTTTCAGTCGCACGCTTGCTCAGAGGTGACCTTTGCCTAACATACAAGGCCATGTCAAACCCAGATTTGATGAATATGCTTCACCTCAAAAATCTAGATCCGTCAGAGCCACAAGGGCGGGAGACTTAAACCTCGACACGGCTATTAATAGGACGTGCTGGAGGGATAGATTCATCACCCAAAGACTCCCTATGCTGTGGAATAAAATCCCGGTATATGTGAGGCAGAGCACCTCGCTGGCCTTGTTCAAGAGAAATCTTGACCAATGGATGGGAGATCGCAGATATACCCCAGGGATTACCTCAGTGTCACTGCTCAACAGAGGCACAGCAAAATAATGGGTATAGTTCCCCATACTAAAGGGGTGGCGTAAGCCACAAAACTATGGGCTAGGCTTGTAAATGCCCTCGGGCAGATAGCCTAGTATGAACCTATGAACCTAAGAGATGGGACTGGGGGGAGTGTCTCAGATCAAATCTACAGTGGGGAGCGCAACTGCAAAAGCCACCAAATTTAAACAACAAACCAGAAATAGGGAGGATGGGTGGGACAAAACACTTTCAGCAGAGATCTGAAAAACTATACAGTGAATCAAAAATAACAGTGCACAACTCTGAATAAAATTAGTCCAGCAACAATTTACAGTACACAATTCTGAAGAACCAAAAAAATATACTTAGCTCTGTATATTTCTAGATAGTTTGAAAAGAGCTCTGTTAGACACAGGTTCCAGCAATGATATGCAGGCTGTTAACTAACAGGGTCTATTATTGACATCTCATTTACTAATTCCTTATTTCCTTGTTCTGTCAGTTTTTTAACATTGCATTTTTGCACTTTTCCCTATCTTAGAACATTTTCTCTACATAATTTATTACAATATTCATAATTTGTTCTTGAGATCTTCTTACCACTCCTTTATTATCTTTCATTTATCACATTATACTAGTATTCTATTTAACTATGCTATTCAATGAATCTGACACCTCTTCTTCTTTTACCTTGTAAAATATCCTTGCTTAAATAATAATTCTTCGATTTTCTCTTGATTTTTTCATAAATTCTCCATTCTATCATATGATATTCCCTATTGCTCCTTTACAAATCCTTTAAAGCATTCATACACATTGTTTTTTCATTTCTACTTTTCTTACATTTGACTGCCATTCTAGAAAACATTTCTTATATTTTTCTTTCAAAGCTAGCCACCTATCACACTGTTTTTTATAATACACTCTTACACTCTAGTGGAAATGAAATCTTTCCATAAACACACAGTTATTTTTTCCATTTTCATTCCATAACTTCTCATTTATTCATTTTATTTCTTTCTCCAATCTAATATACTCCTTCTTTTGTTGTATTTCTATTCAAATGACTGGAAAGCCTGTTGCAAGTGTCTCTCCCTTAGCTATATTTAAACCCTGTGATATAATAAAATAATCTATTTCCTTCTTATACATACCTCAACTATATATCCACAAATTATTATTCCAGATATATACATTGCCACATTCTATAATGTCAAAACATTTCTTAACATCATTTCATCTCCTCTTCTTTTTCCCTTTCAAATCACAATGACAATCTCCCGTTAATATTATATGCATATTACTACAGAATCCAAAAGAGTATGAAATAAATGATCTTTTTCTTTACTTGTAACATAAGCATACAATGCTATAATTCTATATATCTGATTATGTCAACTGATATCAACAATAGTTAATCTTCCCACATTGCCAATGTCATGCTCAATATTTTCACTGACTTTTTACAAAGTAAAATTATGGCTGAACATAGTTCCTTTCCTAAGTTCCATACTGCAACACTTTCCTAAAGTTTCTTTCTTTGTAATCTCTCTTTTTGTGTGAAATATCTTACATCTCCAATATTATTATATCAACATCACACTTACTACATCAATTTAGAATGTCTATTCTTCTATTTTACCAGTTCTGAAATAAAAAAAGAGGAACTAGTTATTTCAGGTCATCTGTGGGAAGCATTGCAACAAGATAGAAAATATATATCCTCAGCGTATAAAATGGCAAAAGAGAGAAAATATAATAATCATATTCTGTTATCCAAATACTGGAGAGAGAAATTGCCATCCCTAGACGACAGTAAAATAGTAGAGGCGTTTAACTTAACATTAAAATCCGTATCACTTCAAAAACTGGTCTTTACTCAATTGATGATATTTAACAATGCATATTCTACCCATCTTACACTTCATAAATTTGATTCAAAAAAGTCACCTAAATGTTCACAGTGTGTAGATCAGACAGCAGACCTGTTACACATGTTCTGGAGTTGCAAGTGCATTTATAAATTATGGAATTCTTTAAAGTTACAACTACAAAAAATGGGTTACCAAAACTCAACACTCTCCTGGGAATTTCTGATTTTACATATTCCACCGGAGAATTTGGACAAAACAAAAAAGATTGTAATTATGAATATTAGTTTACTAATGAAATTATATATAGCCACAAATTGGTTGAGCCCAGTACAGGTGTCGTGGCAAAATTTCAGGCTGTTAGCGATTAAGCATATATTAGCGCACAAATTGTTAATTAGAAATAATAAGAAAAGTATAAACAGCATAAAAATTTGGGAACAAATCTTTAATATTATTTTGGCGTAGCGGTTCCTATCCACTTTCCGTCGGACATTCTGTATGTGTACCAACACATTCTTGGATTAGATAGAAAATGTAGAAATAATACAAATTATTGGCTTGAGTTGGTTTATAATTGTCTATTGTAGATGCTTTTATGTTTAATTTTTTGTGATTTTAATTTCCTGTACTTGGTTAAAATGATATTTATTCTTAATGTATTATAGGGAAATTCAAAATGGAACTAAAACATTGGAAGCAATATTGTACATAATGTAAATAGTGTGTGAAATGTATAATGGTTTGGCAAAACAATAAAAATGATTATTGAAAAAAAAGAATGTCTATTCTTCTACTTATATTTTTGCTGTTATTTACATTTACTGAAAGCACTCAAAAATTGTCATTATGTCTATGTTGTAGCTCACCATAAATTACATAAATTTGAAAAAATTACTAAATTTGCATTATCCATTTTCTTTCTTTTTCTATTTTATACTTATCCCTTTAAACTTTCTTTTTCTGTATCTTACTATTTTGCCAATAGAATTCTTTTTACCTTCCACTATTTTCCAGTTTATATTTTCCTTATCACTTATTTCAGAACCTTCTTCTACATTCTCTTCCATTTCATTTTTCTCTTTATCTTTATTGGTACCTTAATCTTGTTTTCCTATATCTTCTTTATTTTTTATTTAAACTGTTTCTTCTCTTTGTATACTATCCTCAATTTTGTTTTCTTTTTCTTCATCTTTTTTCTATAGGTTACAATCAATCCATAAATTTTCAACTTTGTTACATTTATAATATTTCAATTCACACTTGTTTGCATCATTACTGGTTTCCCCACAAATATAACATTTCCTATTATGACAATTACTTATCAAATGATCATTTCTTCACAGGAAAAAAACATGTTTTCGGTTGTCCCCAATATTTTACAGCACCTTTGTTACCCTCTACATTAATCACACTAGGGATATGAACTTTTTATTTTCAATACAATATAAGAGTCTCATCCACAGTCCATAATCTTCTGTAATCATATACTTTACTAATGTTCATAACTTCTTTAGAAAGGTTGATTAACTGTCTCTTTAATGTTTTTTTCTACTTCAGTTCAAAATTGAACATGTATCTTGTTTTTTTCTCTGTGAAATGCTTTAACAACACAAGAATTCCTTAGAATAAAGTTCTTTCTCTTATCATACTTCCCCAAAAAGTTTCCAGACGAGAACCAGTCTTAAAAACAATGTCACAAAATGTCTCTTTATGAATAAGAATAAAAGGTATTACTCCTGAGTTTTCACTCCCAATGGGACCATTAAATTATCCCAAATGTCATACCTGTCCATTACTTTTCCTTCCTTGTTCTGAACACTCACAATAAATTTCCCTCAATTGTTGAAATTTCCTGCCCTCTGTTCATCTTTCATTACTTTCAGTGCAGTTTCTTTAACAGTCTCAGCATACAATTTCCTTGTCTGACAATTTACTTTCAAAATAGCTTCCAATTCCTCTGATTTAAGTTTGTCAATAATTTCACCCCAAGAACATATTTTTCACTCTCTGGTTCACTCTGTATCACAATTAACCCAAAATATCATCCATCAACCCTCCCAACTGGAGGGTTGTAATAACATATCTATCATTGTGTTGCACATTTGCTTCCAATGAAACAGACATATTCTGCTGAAACAGCTCCTCAAAATCTAGTAAAGCTTCAGACACTACACCGATGTTCACCTCTGTGATATCTGCCATCTTGGATTTCCTTGAGTGCTGTTCCCCTAGCTGCCACTGTAGTAGGAATGGAACAAGCACTCTGCTAATCAGTAGGGTTTTTTTAATTGATACATACATTACATAGTATTTACATATTTACATTATTTACATCTATTTACAAATCTCCATACTTTATAAACTACAATTTAAGCATTTCCCCCACTCTTTTATCCACAACCAAAACATTATTTTCTCCAAAATCTTTGTCAAAGTCCATTTTCCATTGTATTTAATCTCCTGTTCCATATAGTCCATGAAACATAAAATACTACTATGCCCATTTTCTTCAATTCTTCCTGTTTTTGTGCACCATAATAACCCAATTCTTTTATGTCCATATTTATTTGCTCAAATTTGAACAAACTTTTCACCCTATTATGTTTATATATTTCTTTCCATAAATTATTAACTCTTTTACCTTTCAAAAACACATGCTCAGTAATTTCAAACTCTCCAAATGTATTACATATTCTACCTTGCTTTTTCTTGTATAGCATAATTGCCTTAACTGACAATTTTCTAATAGACAATCTCCATAAAAAAATTACACATTTTAACCCTTTTATACTTGTTATATCTCATCATTATGTATTTTTTCTTATCTGTTTCCAACTGTTTCCGTGGATTAATGCAATATAATGCTTTTATAATATTTAAGTACAATTCCTTTCTATTTTTCTCACATATATTCTTTTTTATTTTTCATAACACAATTTTGTTTTGGTACTTTTTCATTTCCTCATTCACAATGCTTTTACTTCTTTTTTAACTTCCATTCCTTCCCATAATTCTTTGTATTTATAATATAGTATTATTTCTATCAAGTTTTTATTTTCCTTCATAATTCCTTTTAATAACTTATATAAAATTAAAGATGCTGCATATACAGTTGGGTTTATTAAACCTAAGCCTCCTTGCTCGTCTTTCATATATAGAATCCCTCTCTTGACTGGATTCGGTCTAAAGCCCCATATAAAAGAAAATACAATCATCATTAGTTCCTTTTCATACTTAATAGGAATGATATAAATGTTAGCAACATAAGCAATTTTTCCTATTACCATGGTGTTCAACAAGTGTGCTTTTTTATTTGAAAATCTATATGATTTCCAAAAAATAATCATATGCTTTACTTCTTTGAATGCATTATCCCATTGTTGCTATCTGTATTCATTCCTTCCAGATATTATTCCTAATATATCTATATATGATTCATTAAACTCAATACCTACTATCATACCTTCAAAACCAAATCCTTTACTTTTCATTTTATTTATACTTAAACCATTTTTAAGTTTATACTTAATGTTTCATTTACTTCTTCCATCCATACTTTATTTTAAGAATTAATACAATATCATCTGCATAATTGTACAATATTGGTTATTGTACTTCCTTCATCATTTTGTATCCACCGCTACTTGACATTTTATTAATTCCCTTCACTATTAAATTCATAACTAATGAGAAAATTACACTACTATCTGGACGGCCCTGCTTTATTTCACATTCTATTTTTATTTCTTTCCCAAGCCAGCCATGTACATTTAGTTTCACATATTTCCTTTCATAAACAGATTTTATTACTTGTAATATTTCCTTGCTTACGTTATATGCCTGCAACATTCCCTGTAATTATTTATATTGAATATTATCATATGCTTTACTTATATCCCCTATCATAGCCTTCAATTCTACATTTTTATTTATGATATCATTAGTTATTTCTCTTATTATCCATAATAACTCTCGACTTTCTTTTCCTTTTCTTCTGAATAGATTTTGGTCATATATTCTATCCATTTTTGTAACCTTTTTGTTATTATTCTCATAACAATTTCATAATCTGTATTATTCAATGTTATAGGTCTCCAATTTTTTCTCTCCTCTTTATGTCCTTTTTTAAATATAATTTTTATAACTCCTGTACATATCTCTTTCTCTCTAATTTCAGTTTGTAACTATCCATTCATAACTTCTATAAAAATAATTTTTTTGCCACTTTTTCATGTCTTTATACATACCATATTTAAACCTGGGTCTATATAAGCTTGCCAAAATGGCAAAACAGCGACTGCCATTTCAGCGACACATAAAGAGCGATCTACAACTTCCGCAAGTGGCCAGAACATTGATTTTTTTTCCTAGAGAAAAAAATTGCTTGGCCGTCGTGGTGTAATTGTCCTTTCCCCCACTGTAGTGTGATCTCAGTTGGTATATTTAGTTAGGGGGTGTGTGGGGACAAAGCCCCCCACTTTGTAATGTTATATGGTGTTTTGTGTGTGGTTGACCTACCAATTTTCTTCCCCTGGAACAAAATCGATGTTCTGGCCATTCGCGGAAGTTGTAGATCACTCTTTATGTGTCATTGAAATGGCATTCGCTGTTTTGCTGTTTAAGTGATCTAATATAGACCCTTCAATTCCATCCAGTCTTGTTACAGAATTCATGTTAATATCTTTTACAATTTCATTCAATTCATTCATAGTTATTTTTGTTCTACATGCTCATTATCTTTGTTTTTTCATTGTTCACCTTTGTAAGTTTGTTCTATGTTTTCTTCTCTTTTAACAAACAATTCCAATATACATTCTTTCATTGTTTTGTATATTTCTTCTTGCTGCTCTATTTGCTTACCTTCCTTATTTCTTAATTCTTTTATTATTTTTCCTTCTTTTATTATTTACACAATATGGTGCTACCTCTTCTTTCTTTCCTTGTAAACAATATTTTGTTTATATAAGAAGTTGTTAATTTAAATTTGATTCATTTTATATATTTCTGTTTTTTTCATAGAATGAGTTTTGCTTCTCTAATAAGTCTCTGAATGTTTCTTGACTTAATATCTTATATTGCTCTTTTTCTTTTATTCTTTTCTTCCATATACATTCTAAAAACACTGTTTATATTTCTTTTTAAAATTAAGCCACCAGACAGTCCAATTCTCATAAAACTCTCTCATATTCATATTTTTCCATAATTCCATAAGTTCCTTTTTCTCTTCTAAATCTAATTTATTTTCATTAATTCTCTTTATTCTTTTTCATATTCTTATATATTCTTCATTTTCCTGTACTTTAACCCATATAGCCACACAATATGAAAATCCAGCATACTTTATTCCTTTGTTTTGTCTTTTAAACTATCAGATATTAAAAAATAATCAGTTTCTGTCCTAATGTCATTCCTTTTGTAGATCCAGTGGTTATTCTCCCATACATTTAACTTTCCACTTCTCATAATTTCTTTAACCATTTTAACATCACAGTTGTTCTTATTTTTTCTTAAATTACACTTAAAATCACCCACCACTATAATGTCCAGATTTACACAAACATATTCAAGAATATTTTTAAATATCATTTCTCTCTCTCTTTTTTGTGACATATGCATATAAAGGTATATGTCTATATACATATTTTTCCATCTCGTCTATTACCGTAATTCATTCTAATTCTACTATGGTTGCATCTAATATTCTAATGCTTTCTTGACATAATATACATATGCCCAAGCATGTTTCTTTCTCCATGTTCTAAACTACCACACTATTCCAAAGTTTTTCAGTTTGTGTGCTTTCTTCCTCTGTTAATAATCTGATATCATCTAAAACAATAATATGTGCATCTACTGCAGCTCACCATTGTAATATACCTAGTCTCCTCTTAAGATTTTTCATACTATTCACATTTAAATCTAATATTTTCAGCTTTTAATAATAGTATAATAAAATGTTTATCCCTTTCCTTTATTTTCTCTAAGCATTATATTTTTGAATTTTCTTTTCCTTTCTTTAACTCTTCTTTACAGATTCATTTTATTTCTTATTGTACACCAGTTAGCTTCTTCCTCACTTGTCTTTTTTGTTTCTTTTTACTTGTTGCTTTCTTTAACTTCATGTATAACCTATTTATCAGTCACATCTTTTGTACATGTTCATGTATAACACATTCTTATATCTCTTTCTCCTGTATAACTTCATTTTCACTTTCTTGCACGTTTGTTTCACATTCTAGCCATGAATGACCTGTATTACCACATTTTTTGCACTTTAAATCACATTGTTTGCATTATGCCCTGTTTTTCCACATAAATAACATCTTTTTATCACATTCATTGATTAAATGATCATTTTTTTCCACAAAAATAAGTCTATTTTGACCCCTGTACTTCACAAAACCCCTATTACCATGAACATTAATAATACTAGGTACATGCATAACATTATCATTTTCCATTTTCAGTATTACTCCACAGTCCCATTCCCCAGTCCGTAGTCATCCTTCGTCATATATTTTTGTAGTGCCATTGCTTCTTTACATATAGTTAACAAATGTTTTTTCAGTTCTTTTGTTACAACTTCAGTTCTAAACTGGATCATTATTCTTTTTTTTTTTGTCTGTAAAAATCTTGCACCACATATTTTGACCATGGATAAATATTTTTCTTTTGTTCATATGCACCCAAAAAGTTTTCCATGGCCTGACCAGTCTCAGATATCAAGTCACAAAATGTCTCATTGTTAATTAAAATAAATGCTCTTACCTCTTTTGCTTTGACACCCAGAGGTGCTATGTCAGAGTCCTAAACCTCATACCTGTCCAAACTTTCTTTTTTTTTACTGCTCACATGTATTGAAAGCTTCTTTTTTGTTTCTTTATTTCTTTGCTTCTTTGTTCATTCTCCAACAGTTTGTGCATAAGTTTTTGTCTCTGGATTCTGGCACAGTCTCTTCTTCTTCTTTTTTTTTTCCATGATGTCACTCTGAAATTGCTGCTCCATTTTCTGGCTCACCTTGGTTTACCATTTCTTCCACATAATCATCCTGCAATCTCCCCAATTGGAGGGTTGTAATTATGCATTTTTCAGAGGTTCATAGGTTCATAGGTTAGTACTAAGCTAACTGCCCTTGCGAGCCATTGTAAGCCTAGCCAATTACCCCTTGTGAGACTCAAACTCTGCACCTTGTGTTTGTAAGGCAAACACCTTAACCATTAGGCCACCCGGTAACAGTCTCTCCTTCAAACAATCTTCTCTGAAAGCTTTCCTCTGAATCCATTTCTGTTTCAGCTACAATCTCCTTTTTCTTCACAATCTCCTTTTTCTTCAGTGTCACTTGGCCAGATTCATTAAAGGCTACACTAAGCATACACTAATTGTACAGGATTCAATAATATTCTTATCACATTTTTTGTGCTTTCTAGTCACTCATAAAGATTATACTAAGTGTACATGTAGTCTACACTTTGTGGCAACCTTTATGAATCCCAGTCGATATTTAAAGCTGCAAGGATATCAATAGGAAACCTTAAATTAGGAGGAAGAAGATGTGCATTATGCCTATGTTGTCTGTCACTCAGAACAGTGTACTCTTGGTGTACACTTAATATAGGCTTTATTGAATCTGGCCAACCATTTTTTCTGCACCCACATCATCAGAAAAAAAAACTTTTGGCAGTGATTCTACCATTTAGACTACATTTTCAGTAACTTTCATTCCAATTTCAGCACAAGCTGAATCAGCTATGTTTTCTCCCTCTTTCTGCAGACCACATCCATACCTGGAACAGGAACAGGAAGTCCATTGTATCACATAATAAATGCTTCTGCCTACTACCAAGAGTAGGGGAAGTTCCCCAGAGCCCTCGCCAAACTTCTCCTTGTCAGTATAAATACCACCTTGGGTCTCACCCGCAAAGCAATACTGGCCTCATGGGGCTAACTTGGTCAAACAAAGAGTAAAGATGAGCTTGGACAACTTTACAAATGAAATTAATTTATGAAAATTCAACATGCCCATATCTTTAAACAGAATTACATGCAATTTTATTAGCGGACACACACACACACAGACAATTTCTTTAAGACTGTTTCCTGTATTTTATCAATTCTTTTATGCATTAATACAGTAAAAATTAAAAGTCTTTGTTCAGTCTACTAGAATTTTTTACTTACATTTTGTGCCAGCCATATAATTATCCAGTTCATACATCACATGTGTATTGTGGGTGCCTTCTTTATGTAGGTAAGTTATTCTAAGTGCTGAGATTTCTACTTGGAAATAAACCATTACATTTTTGCTAGTCATGTACTTGTAACCTAAAGTCACCTCTTAAATCTATTGACTAATCTACCAATTGTAGCATTCTGAAAGATAAGTGTCTGCCTACCTTAGCCCTGTAAATCATAATTGCATTGCTCTCTCACCTCCTCTGAGTGAAAATAGATTCAAATATTTTATTCTGCCATTGTGAGATTAATTTCCCTCCATTACAGTTTCCCAGAGGAGTGGGATTAATTTATGGCTCCATATTCCATGTGGGTTCTTGTATTGCTAATACACAGAGGGATTAGGACCTGTTAATATGTAGAAAGAAAGTAAAAAAGAAACAGACCTCAAGGTAACAAAAAGTTCTACTTGATTTTATTTTGAGCACTTTTAATCCACAAAGATGTCATCTGAAAATATATGGGATAAGTATGACAGGAAACTTAATTTAAGTGGGACTTCTTTGTTACGTGGTGGCTGAATGTGAAGGTGATGTAGTTCATTGCATTATTTTGGAATTTATTAGCCATTTGTCACAGCTCAATCTGCATTTGACCTTCTTTTTAGGAAAGAAAAAAACCTAGCAATGTTTGCCTTTAGGCATGTAAAATCTATGTGATGTGTAAATGATAATTCTTTGTTTACTATTACGCCCTGTTCAGAATATGCAACCCCTTCTCTTATGCGCTCTATGCTTAAGTCATAACTATATACATTGCTATCATTCTCAAGTACTATATAATACTTCTTTAAATCATCATCATCATCATTATCATCCCTTTTTCCCATTTACATGGGGTCGGGGTATCGTATTAACTGTCGCCAACTCTCTCGATTCAGTGCCACTCTCCTGCCTTCTTCAACACTCATGCCTGACTGTCGCAGATCTTCTTTCACACAATCCATCCACCTCTTTGCTGGACGCCCTCACTTCCTCTTACCTTCTTCCTGTCTGTCCCAAATCTCCCTCACCAGATTGTCTTCTGCTTTTCTACACATGTGCCCATACCATCGTAATCTGTTTTCTTTGATCTTTTCTGCAATTGGAGCTACTTTGGCTTCTGCTCTTATGTCCTCATTTCTTCGCCTGTCCTGCAGTGTGCATCCTACCACCTTTCTTAGGCACTTCATTCCCATCACCTCTAGCTTCCTCAACTGTTCTGCCTTTACTGTCCAGGTTTCTGTACCATACAGTAGTACTGGTCGCACCACTGTCTTGTACACCTTACTTTTCAGCTTCTTTGGCATTCTTCTGTCATATACTACACCTGATACTCTATGCCAGTCTGATTCTAGCTTTGACCTCTTCATTCAGACTACCCTTCTCCTCAACCACCCCTCTCAGATACTTGAAGCTGTTTACCTGTTCCACTATCTTCCCATCTATCTCTATTCTCAGCTTCTTCTGATTTCCCCAATCTGCTGCCATTACAACTGTCTTATCTGTGCTTAGTTTCATCCCATGTGCCTTCAGATTTGCATTCCATTCTCCTATCCTTTGCTGAAGTTCTAGATCAGAGTCTGCCTGTACTGCCACATTGTCTGCATACAGCAGCTTTGTTGCTCTGACCCCTTCAACCTGTTTGCTGATGTAGTCCATTACCAGTATGAACAGCAGTGGGCTCAGAGCTGAACCCTGGTGTACACCCACTCCCACTGGGAACCCCTCAGTGAGGCCAAACACTGTTCATACTTGAGTCACTGGGTCCTTGTACATAGCCTGTACTAATTCTACCAATGTTTCTGGGACTTCAAACCACCGCAGTAATGCCCAGATCAGCTTTCTTGGGACCTACTTATTAAAATATACTTATTTAATTTAAACATACTTATTTAAATATTGAAAGGCATACTATTCTAGTGACACACAGATGAAGATGAGTAAGATTTTTGTTTGAGTACCTACCATACTGGTTATAAATTCTACTTTAAAATCCCATTTATAAATAGTACACCAAATATTGATTTTGAATGGTAAGTTGCACATGTGTAAATAAAAAAAGAACATTTCCAAGAACAGGCCAATTTAGTGCTTCTGTGTTTTGTAAGTGATTTATATTAGACCCTTACATTTTGCTAGTTGACCTTCCAGCTAGGCTACTATCCTGTTCACTAAACAAACATCGTTGTGAAAGTGTCTTTCCTCGGTCAGCAGGGCAATGCTCCAGTAAGCCAAATACTTTGGACATAAGATTATATCCACTGGTGAATTGTTTTCAAGTACTTATATTGTAAGATCACATAACCAATTTAAATTCTTACTGTACATTTGTCTTCCTTAAATCTGTGTTGGTTACAACAGAACACAATCACAGTTTATTATTGATCACTGTGTTGTTTTACTAAAATAAGGAGCAGTGTTACAACTATATGACTATATGGTGAAACATTATGGTTCCAGTTATAATGTACAGTGTTAAGCTGATCACATCTCCTTTGCAAGAAAATCAAGATCTCTTATAAAGTACATATAAACAATTAATCTCCTTGAAAGCAATCAAATATTCATGCTAGAGATTTTATGTGGACCAGTAACATCCTTATATATGTGCATAGTAATGACACTATCAACAAACCAATTCAGTATATAATGTGGAATCCCTCTCAACCTGCAGATATTGAAAACAGATACAAAGGCTCTTGAGAAGTAGTCACAGCAGGACAAAATCTGGGCACCTAACTAGCACATAATTTGAATATAGAATTACACATAACTCTTTGACTTTCAAATGGGATTATGGCATTCTACTCAGAAATACAAGTTTAAAAAACTGCAAGTGACAAAAATGTAAGCATATTATGAATAGCACAGTGGAAAATCTGAAGATTCTAATAAAATATACTGTAAAAATCTGCCTCACAAAGTCATTTATTGTTGCTTCTGAAGAAGGTAGATATAAAATGTGACCTACTTTCTTTAAGTTAACAGTACAACCAGTATGTTGGTCATGTAGTTTGGTTTCCTGTATTCCGTGTCCTCATATGAGATGAGTGGTAGATTAAGAAAATCATGTAAAAGGATAAGTCAAGCCAAAAATAGGTACAATCTCCAAAATATTTCATCATGCAAAGGAATAAATTAAGCCAGAAAATGGGTATGTACTTAGAGTTGAGGGGTCTTTGTGGAATGGAAGCTGTGACACTAAACTGGTTAATAGGATGAGACTGCTTGAAGATAAAATGCAAAACACCTGTTTCTCTGTACCTGGCAGGCCTGATAAAAGCGACTTTCTACCAAATACCTCAAAAAGAAGTGCCTGAAGTATTTTATTGCAAGAAAGTGACATGTTGTAGCTAGAGGTTAGACTGTAATTGCTCAGAAAAGAGACAGGAAGTGAACTCTAATGGTTCACTTAGGCAGCCACAGCAGATTAGCAACAGCAGTTAAACAACGTGCACACAGCTCTTTCTTCAGTATTTTGTAATCTCATTTGTTTAAAAAAATCATACACATATTATTATAATCTGTACTTACTTCTAAAATAAATTTGACATTCTGTCTATTAATTCCCAGTTTCTCTTGCTGATAGCCGAGCTTGAACTTATTGTCTTACATCCCCATAAGTATTTCCCAATTTCTATCAAGTCTTTTACAGTTCAATTGCACCAACCAGAACTTTTTTTTATGAGCATGGCTTATGTTCATAATTTTGTTTAACAGCATGCATATTCATTCGGACACACTTGTTCCATTTGTACTTCTTAGGGAAATATCATTTTTATGCACAGATTCTGCAGGACTCATTAAATGTCAGTCATTTCTTCCTCTCACACTTACAGCTATACATACTGCATTAAGCATGAATTAAGCTTAATATGACATTATTTGTCTAACCTCAATTTAATTCCTTACATATTTTTCTTTTTTTTTTTATTGTTCTCCTTGCCTGACAGCCATCATCCTATCTATGACCCAAATAGCACGCTTATTTCCCCTTTGTATGATAGCCTGTCATGGACGGCCATTATCCAGGCAATTATCTTGTTTTTTTTTTCTATTTAGATATAATTGTCCAGTCCCATGTTTTACATGCAATGACGCCCCTCATAACTCACCCACATAACTATGGCTACAGTGTACACTGTCTGACATGCATTCCTCTGTTATGACCCAATTGCTGCCGGCATACTCACCAACCCAACCTCCATTCAGTATCAGTACAGAGCAAGCCTAGCTGCATCTGTCCCAGAGAATGGGTGAGCTGGCATCGGCCACTCACTACTACCCTTTCTCACTTGCTTCTCCAGCATATGGGTCACCAATCATTCACAGATCATCTGAACTATAGTTAGGGCTTCATCACTCTGTGCCACGGAGTTGACATTTGTTTTTTGTGTCTATTACTGTTGCAAAATATTCATACCTTGTTTCTCATCTGTGCATTAACATTTGGCTCACATTTTATTTTATTCATATATTTGTGTCTCAGCTAATTAAGTGTGATCTAGCAAATTAATTTGTTTGTTCATATTTACAGTTTTTTGTAAGGACAGGTCTGATTCTCTTTAAAAAGCATGCCATATTTAATTTGCTATACCACAGATTATCCTGTCTCTTATTAATGAATCATGCAGCTCAGCAGACTCGTAGCCTTTGGCACTGTTCTTTAGCTCAGTAACATAATAATATTGAGCTTCTGTAGAACATTGTGCTGTCATAAAGAACAAATGTTATTTACAGGCTAACAATTTTTTGTTTGTCTTTTCGACTTTTCCTGGTTAGGGGTCGCCACAGTGGAACTCTGGTCTGCTAATAATTGGCAGTCGATTTTTATGGTGCCGAGTTGCCAGCTCAACACCCAACCTTCAGCGAAGGCACGCCCATTCACACATGTCTTTCGGAAGCCACTCGACCGCGGGACATGCATGAATGGTAATTTCCTTCTGAGTGCTGCTTTTGCCCTTATCATTAACAAAATACCATTGCGGTTTCTTCCTCATCAGAAAATAGGAATGTATCACATAGCCTCTCTAACCTTGGGGTTAATCCACATACAATAAGAAATAAAGTGAATTTCTAGATACAAAGATTTCCGTTTTCTGCCAAATTTCTTTTCAGGAAAATAATTCCACAGAGTTGCAGTTGAGCCATTTCTCTACTGAAACGTATACTGCTGTACTACTAAACATACAGACTTTGGAAAAGAAACACAGATAAAGTTTTTCACTTCTTGTAAGCAGTTTTTCAACTTTATTATCTTTTAGCATATTAATAGCCAAAACAATAAGTTAACAACACAGCCTGTATGGTATGGCTACACTGAAATGTATATTTAACCAATTTTTCTGTAAGAACACTGTACACCTGCCATGCAACTCACTGCGGCTAGCTTATTAGCATTAAAGTTATAGGTTAATATACATATTTTTGTTATCCAAGAATACAGATCTGATATCTGCATCTTGTCTTTACAATTTATATAAGTCCTGTAAATGTTATCTTTGAATGACCATGTGTTAATTTATTATTCACATTCATGGTGGTGCTGCAGTAGCGTTGGTGCCTCACAGTAAGACGTTGTCCTGTTTGATTCTCAGCTAAAGCGTCTTCTGTGTGGAGACATGCGTGAATGGGCGTACCTTCGTTGAAGGTTGTACGTTAGGGCTGGCAACTCAGTACGTAAAAATCTACTGCCAATCATTAGCGGACCGGAGTTCCGCTGTGGCGACCCCTAACTGGGAAAAGCCGAAAGATACAACATTAGTAGTATAAATTACCCTTACCTGTCATAATTAATTTCTAAATACTATCCTTCTTTTTCATTATTAAATGTTCATCTCCCACTTATCATAAAATTCCAGAAAAATTAGCCTCTAAGTTTACATGATCTGCTGAGTATTGCTACTAAATACAGTCAGCTGCCCTTTTCCTTTCCATCATCTTACTCCACGTATCCCCACATTGTAATAACCATTATGTCTTTTTGTTTTAACTGTTAGATCTTCTACTATTCATTTTTGTAGCCCACTCCACCTGTGTTTCACTCTCTCAGTGATTAAGTGCTTCTTAATGTCAAGAATGAATTGGGTTCCCTTATTCTGATAGGTAGGACTCCGGCTGTTCTACTTCCAGTGTGATCCTGTCACACTTTCTGTCATTGCCTTTTGTACTCATAATAAATCTCCTATTTTTCCCAATTCAACTAAAAAGATTTCCAGTTTCCTAAGCCTCTCTTCATATAGTATTGATTTATTTCTATATTAACTAGATTTCCTCAGTGTCAAAACTCTAGTTGCCATCCTTTGTACCCTTTTTAACAGTCTGATCTCTTTCTTCCTGAAAGGTATGCAGATCTGTACAATGTATTCCAAATACGGCCTCACCAGTGCCTGATGGGGGACATAACTATTCCTATATTCATAGATGCTAACCACCTGCATATAAACTACCCTCTCACATGAAGTAAAACCAGAATAATAATCCTCAAATTTAGCCAACTCCATTGGCATGCAGAGATAAAGCCCTGACTATGATCCAGGTGGCCTAAATTCAATTAATGGCTCAGGCACCCACTGGTGCTAGTGTAAGGAAAAGAAGAGTGAAAAGGCATGCTTGTCTTCAGGCGCAGGTTGGGGCAGATACCTTAGACACACCACAATAATGATTTCTCCACTTTAGAATTGATAACCTTAACAGAGTGCCTTGCTCTTTAAGGAGGTGGAGGTCATTCTGAAGGCTTACATCACTCACAGAACTTAGTGACAGCCCCCTGTCAATACCATTATATATTCTCCTTAGACACAACTGTACTGGGTAAATGTAAGGTAAGCTAGGGCTTAATGTCAAAACTCCACTTTACTGCATATGATATCACACGTCTTGCCATCTCACCCTCACTCTGATAGGAGTGAATGGGCTGAAGGTCTCTTGTTCAGAAGGAAATGGACGGGTCTATGATGTAGTCTAAGATGGAGGCTTAATCATTAATGTGGAAAGGTCCTAACGAATATAATAATCCCACAAGTTTTTTTTTTTCCTTTCTTTGGGTTCTCGAGAAAAAAAAAACAGTATTTTATTTTATTTTGCTTTTGTTTACAGGCTTTGCCCAGCTGGGTTTAGTAAAAAAAAAATGGAGACTTTTCAGTGGAGGCCTGAAGAGAAAAGCTCTAGCATATTACAAGCATTTTTAAACAAACATTCAGTAATATATACGCAGAGACACTAAATATAGGTTAACAAATATACACATATTTACTTATTAGTTTACATTCATATTACAGTAGAAGCAACTATTACAGTATAAAAAATATTTATGCATTAATAGATGTTGAACATTGAGCATTTGAAGAGGTGCATTAGTGGATTTGTCAGGAAAAATAATAGATCATGTGATTAGTGCTTAGAAATTCAAATGAATGGAGGTGAGGGAAGGAACTAGGTAGGGAAGACAATGTTAATACTGTAATTAAGAGGTGTGGTGTAAAGCAAGTTCGAAGAGCAATTATATATAAGACTATCATAAGACCTATATTAGAAGTACAGATGTGGGGGTGTGCAGTGCCACAAAATAAACTATATAGCTGGAAAATGCTAGTAAAACTATTCAGGTATTGGTGAAGACTGGTTGTGGGGTATATAATTGTGAACTTGGGTTCTCCATCACAAATGCTCTATTGTGCACTTCAAGGGGATTGAATGGAAATACCATCTCTTTAACCATACAACTAGCCTCTTAACATCCCTTGTCAGGCTTACAAAACATACATCTGTATTCATACTCCCCAGCCAGGTATAACAGCAAAAAAAAGTTTTCCTTGCCCTGTGTGATGCCACAGCTAAATGCACTGAACTAAAGTTGGCCTAGGACTAATTCATGTCAGGACCATTTGTCAACTCCTTCTCTTTGAGAGCTCCCCTTTACTTCCACTCTTCACATCTTACCCGTAGTGTTTTGTTAGTCATATTGTAATTACTATACATTTTTTTAAAACAATGAAATGTATTGCAATCTTCTTGAGTTATATGAAATCATTATATGATATTTCATTCTTCACTTATAACATCATTGTTATCAAATAATAACAACATCATTTCCACATTGTGTATAACAAAAGTAAGGGAGAGGGGAGGCCCTTCCTGGTTTGAAGAAGAAAGTCCAAAAAAAAAAAAAGTGAAAAAGAGCTAACGTGATTTTGATTTTGTGGCTATTTTAGTTTTTTTGTTTTGCTTGTGCAGTATTTCATTTTGTTCCAGTTCATTTCGGGCAACCGAAGGAGTTTTGAGGTTTGCTACTGAGATTGCAACTCAGAGTAGAAGTTTACCTCATGACATACAACTTTCTGTGGTTAGCTGATATATAACACCCCCCTTTAAAGCTATAAAGTAGAAACATATAATTATGCATGCCTAAAGGGTATTATGCATTACTTTATACTGATCAAGTAGAAAATAACCTTAAGTATCTGCTACACAAGTTACAGGTTATTTACAACAGATTGAAGCTTTGTATATTTTCACAAGAAATGTTCACTAGTGAATCTTTTAGTCCTTAAGACCATTTTCAATAGTAGAACAGTCTAACTTTCATTCATTAGGATCGTCTTCAACACTATAACAACCCATATAGCTGTCTGGTTTATTTACTGGCCTCAAAAAAAGCCACAACAAAAAAAAAAAAAAACTTCCCAGAATTAAGTTGCAGGAGTAAAAATAATCAGCAAACTTCAACAAAACGACTGGCAACAACATAGAGCAGCAAAGTATTTAATAAGAACAGTAAATAAAGTGGCAAAGCTTACAGGTATGTAGTACCCTTCTTCATCTACATTGGTGCCAGTCGTTTTGTCGAAGTTTGCTGATTATTTACTGGCCTACCGCATATGTAGCATTTGACACTACTGCGTACACAGGGTACCTAGGCTTTGGAGAATAACTCTTGCTGCACTAATGTTTCACTTGGCACATTTCATGAGTCTCTTTTTACAACGCATGATTATCATAGTTCTCTAAGTCTCTATTGTCTTTCAATAAGATTGGTTGTGACACTTCTGCTGTTTTTTCTATGTCTTTAACTTAGTTGTATTTGTCTTAGACAGATGTTTGTTATTTCTTCTATACAGCCCTCTATGTTTCCATCAAATGACAGAGGATCTTGCTTTACCTGTTTTACCAAAAGTTTTATCTTCAGACTATGGACTTTCTTACGGCTAGGAATGTAATTGTCTTCTGCAGTTTCAATGATTGCAGTTTGTTTTTAATGTTGATTTCTTTCCAGGATCTTTACTTTGCTTTTGTTTTGGGCATCAGTAAAACCATTGAAATAGATCATTTGTTTTTCAAATATCTACCATTAACAGCTGAGCTGGTGAGACAATGATATCATGCAATACAATCTTCCTACATTTCAAAAAGTACAGGATGACAACCCTTGTAGTTTTTTTCTGGCTGCTCGTTTCCATGACATTCTTTACTTTTTGGGTAGTCCTCTTCACTTGCTTATTGGTTTGTGGATATTGTGGACTAGATGTGACATGTTTAAAATCCCACTAATATTTAAATCTTCTGAATTCCTTGTTTTCATACTGTGGCCCATTATCAAATTGCATTCATATCCAACTAGCAACCAAGCAAAGTTGTTTTTTAAATATATATATATATATATATATATATATATATATATATATACACACACACACACACACACACACACACACACACACACACACACACACACACACACACACCCTTATTTCTCCCTTAGAGTGGTAGCACATAAAAGGAGCAGAGAAGCAAATATATTTTTTTAATCACTGTTCACACCCTTGCTTTAATATCCGCTTGAAACCATTCCCACTGAAACCCAATTCGTAGATACCTGAAATCATGGATCTGCATTTTCCTCCTCTCTGTAGCCAGCTTGATAGAATTGGATATCCTATGACAATGAACAAGCTGTCTTATATTTCCTGACAACAACTCAATTCTCAAACTATCTTATACAGTACATGAGAGATGCAACTATATACTGTCACTGCGGGCAAAGCTCTCACATAAAATTGCTATAGCTCTCAAACAGGTTGTCAGAAGCACACAACACACAATACCTGACAAACAAATTACAAGACAAACACATAGACCCACCTATGCTGACCTCAACCTCTTAGATCAAGAAATCTGGACAAAGCCACAAATAATGGGAGTGGAGGGAGAAAGGACCATAAATAGGGACACTTTTTAAATATTGCTCTTACAAACTTAGAAAGTTGATAGAATAACAGGCGTCTCATTAGCATGAATTTTCTGAAGGATATAAAGTCTGAAATTCACATGTATGATGTTATTTTCTGACTTAATTTCATAATGATTTGCCACTGATTTTCCAGAAAAACAGAATTCTGTAAGAAACAAGCCAAAAATATGAGTCAGAAATCTGGACATTCTGTGAAAATCTGGACAGTTGAGAGGTATGGCTGAAGCTCTTAAAAGTATGCTACCTAAA
This sequence comes from Protopterus annectens, assembly GCF_019279795.1. Lineage (NCBI taxonomy): Eukaryota > Metazoa > Chordata > Ceratodontiformes > Protopteridae > Protopterus > Protopterus annectens. Next base: position 74,660,004 of record NC_056740.1, on the reverse strand, counting down.
CCTCAAAGGCCTCTGAGATGCAGACGTTACAAGTATACATGTCATCCTCCAAAACACACTACCACAGCAACATCCACCATGACACATTCAGCCACATCTCACAGTGTCTCAGTATCTAAGCCCATAATACAGACAAGCTCAGAATCTAATATTTTGTTCATAGGAAACTCCATTGTGAGACACATTGACTTCCCACTTACCAAGCTGAGCAAGGAAACGGTTATGGTCAGTTTCCTATCGGGGGGCAGGATCCCCCAGATCATGCACACACTTACATCAATGAACCACAAGCACCAATATGACTAGGTCATAAGCCATGTGGGTGTAAATGACCTGAGACATACCACTGTGGACCATATGAAAAGAGACTGGATGGACCTATTGTATTAGATGTCCCAGATCAGTATGAGCCTAGCATTGAGCAGCATTTTACCTTCTCCAGTGATGATGCCACAATATGAACAGAAGATACTTGACTTTATCAACTTAGTTTTTGGTGTCACACCAAGGAGGTACAATATTTGTCAGCCTGGGAGAATATGGTTAACAGACCATGCTGCTTTGCCATAGATGATCTGCACCTGTCCACTCTAGGTTTCTGAATATTGGCTAAAATGTTGTCCACCACACAGTGCCTTTTTCAGGTCTTGCTAACCTGATAAACCAGTTGACATAGCTAAACCCACCCAGGACAATCTAAAGGTGATATTTTTCAATGCTTTGAATCTAAACAAAACACTCCAGTCCTTGCAAGCTGTCCTCACTCTGGAGAATATAAATGTCTGTGTAGTTACTGAGACATGGTTTAAATCCACAGAGAGCACACCACCAGTGCAGTGGTATAATGCCTTCCACACATTTAGGCCTGTTACTCCACAGAAAGGGTCAAAGGGTGAAGGAATCTTTACTTACATAAAAATCATACACACATCAAGCTGGTCAAGTAATAAGACACTTGAGCTTCTCCAAGTACATCTCACCATAAACAAAGGTTCATACCATGTGAGCTATAGGTCCCTCTCTATGACCAAGGAAACCCACACCTCATACTTAAATGAACTGCAGTCACTCTCCATTCAACCCAACACCATACTCATGAATGACTGAGACTACCCCACCATATACTGGGAAGCATACATGACCCCAAACTTGCAGGCCCAAAGATTCCTGGACTTTGTCGACATGAGCACCCTGGGCCAGATAATCTGTATGCCTATTAGGTGTGCCAATATTCTTGGCGTAGTCCTTAGCAACATGGATGAATATTGCATCCTCTTAAGGGTAGCATTCTCACTGGTCAGTTAGGACCATAAAGCTCTCTCCTTGTAAACAGAAATAAAGCCTGAGACACCAACTAACACTAAAACATTTAAGAATTATTCTAAGGCAAACTTATTACTTGTAAGTGACACCCTGGCATAATTTCTAGCCTTCTCAAACCAGGGAACACGGCTGCGTAAGAAGAGTTATTCAGTGAGAGAAATCACGTATACAGCTGCATTTAAGCATCAGTACCTACCAGAAATAAGCACAGGACAAACTCAAACATGAAATCATCATGATGGAATCCCAATATAAATAGGCCATATAACAACAGGAAGAATATAATGTCCAAAAACAGGAAGTGCACTGCCCAGCAAGGTAGGAACTCCCTCCCCAAACTAAATAAGCAGCTCAGGATTAATTATGTCTACCAAAACCAAATTTGAGGTAAAAGTAGTCTCCCAAACTAAGAACAATCACAAGGCATTATTCGGCTATGCATGTAACCTCAAGGGCAATGCACAACAATGTGCTAAATGGAGGAACTTACACTGAGCCAGAGGATACAGCAAATCTATTGGCCAATAAATTCAGCTCAAATTTTACCAGACATTCACCCTCATACACCTCAAGAAATGCACCTAACCATATCTCCCTCAGCTATCACCAGGGAACAGATCCTAAATGCACTATCCAAGCCCCAAAACACTGCATCAATGAGACTTGATATTATCCCAGGATGCCTTTTTAATAGTATGAAATATGAACTATCAGGCCCACTAGAATCACCGTTTAACCATAGCCTCTAAACAGGCTTCAGGCAGAATAAATGAATGACTGAAGCAGTTATCCTTCAGCACAAGGGTGGGTTATCTACAGACCCTGGGAACTATTGACCCATATGCTTTACTAGTCTAATATGTAAAGTCATGGATAAAATAATCATAGGTGATTGTCACTGTTGAAGTGCACGGATGGATAGATGAGTGGATGGATGGATGGATGGATGGATGGATCAATGGATGATAAATAAAATATGAAACCTTCAGACATTGGATACAAATCAGTTTAGTTCTGTTAGGGGTATGTCATGCCTACTTAACCTGGTGGACCTCTTTGAGAAAGTCACCAAAGCAGAGGACAAGGACAAAATGATGCATACTGCCTGTCCTGACCAGGCCAAGGTATCCAACAGAATACTCCAATCAAGCATTGTAGACAAGATTATTAAATTAGGTATAAACCCCTACTTCACCTACTGTGTAGCCAACTGGCTCACAGACAGGACCCAAGAAGTTAGGATAGTAGACTCCACCACCACAAAAAGGCCAGTCACTAGGGGAGTACCTCAGGGCTCAGTGATTGGGCTGCTCCTGTTTGTCTGAAGCCAAGGCTAATGTCAAAGGCCTCTGGTCGATCAAATTCATACATGATTGCAAACTAGGTGCAGTCATTGAATCCCGCCATGACACAAATACCTTACAGGAAGGTCTGACATAGGCTAATTACTGGTGTCAGAGTCACAGTATGAAACTCAATGCCAAGAAGTGTGTAACAGTATATTTTGATAATATAGCCATCCCTTAAATTACTAAACTGATGATCCACCCATAAGAGTAGACCCTGTGGTCAGGAATTTAGGAACACATGCAGACAGTGACTTGGCCTTTGACCATCCTGTGTCTACTGTAGTAAGGAAATCATTCTGTGTTGCACAATTTATAAGCAAAGGTATGGTATTTAGGTCCAAAGATGTGATTGTTTCACTGTACCTAGCCCTCAATGGACCAACCATTGAGTGCAATGCACCCTTCAGTATGTACCTGACCAGGTATGTGAAACAACTGGAGCATCCAAAGAGGTTCCTCACAAAAAAACAAACAAAACAAATACTGCATCAAAACCTTCTTCTTACACTCGGTTTCCTAAAGACTGCTGAGAGGTGACCTATGTCTGGCTTACAAAGCATCCTATGATCCAGCCTTAATGGACTTGTTGCACATATGCAAAACAAATGGCATCAGAAACACATGATCCAGGGACCATAACGATGCCTGCAACATAAATATAAGACATGCTGGAAGGACAGGTATATGTCTCAGAGACTACCCCTGATCTGTAATAGGCTTCCCATCCATGTGAAACAAAGTTCTTCCTTGCAATTATTCAAGTGCAACTTAGATTAATGGATAGGGAATTGTAAATTTATCCCTGGTCTGATACCTATGCCTCTATTAGAGAGAAAGGAAGCTTGCAGATGCTGTACAAGTTATATATACCCCTCACACAAACCTAAGGGACCAAAACTAGTCCAATAGTTATGGGAAGCATGGCTATGCTTAAAATGGTTCTTTAAGGTCATTAGCCTAGTATTCTTCTATGATCCATTGATCATGTATGACAAAACCAAGTATTTTGTATTTCAGAAATACTTGCTCTGTCTGTCTTTGAAAGGGAGAACATTTCTAGCCACTCTACTCTGTGGACAGTTTGGAAATGGTGTTACTAGTAGTGCACCCCAGGGCTTATTAGAGGGATACCTCCTTTTTGGCATCTACTTCTCCAGTCTCTGAACTGGGAATCTGGATATCAGATTATTTAAGTTTGTATTTTGTAGTTCAGAAATACTTGCTCTCTCTGTCTTTGAAAGGGAGAACATTTCTAGCCACTCTACTCTGTCGACAGTTTGGAAATGGTGTTACTAGTAGTGCACCCCAGGGCTTATTAGAGGAATACCTCCTTTTTGGCATCTACTTCTCCAGTCTCTGAACTGGGAATCTGGATATCAGATTATTTAAGTTTGCAGATGACTGCAAAATGTGCATTATTGTCAAATCTCCCTCTGATACCCACTCATTACAGTAGGAACTAACCCTTGTAAACAAGCAGTGAAAGAAAAAGGGGCTAAAATTAAATGCAAAAAGTGCCGTATTGTAACATGAGGTAACCGTCTCTCTCCCTCAATGTACAGTAGAGCTAACACCTTACTGTAAAATAATAATGTAGTTAAAGTTACAGAACTGGGGTTGATAATTTCCTCTCCTTTGACCACAATGTAGCAACAGAAGTCACAAACTCCTTCTAGTCAACTTGTATCCAAAGGCATATCATCCCAAACAAAGGAAGTCATCCATCTGTATGTATTCTGTTCTAATTAGATCAGCTATTGAGTACAATGCTCTTATATAATGTACCTTTCTAGATATGTTAAACAATTGGAAAAGCCCTAAAGGTTTCTAACCAATGGAATTATTGGCCTAAAGTCCCTGAGCTGCCAGGAAAGCCTTGAATACTATTCATTTACTTGGGTTCTTATAGACTCTTGCAGGGTGATCTCTGCCTTGAATTCCAAATTATTAACTTCCCCTTGTGCTTGATGGCTTACTTTTTTTGTTGGACAAACTTTTGCATTTCCTCCTTAGCCTATTCTGCATCAGAAATGAATTTGATCCTCCAGGGAAAATTATCCTGAATCTCACAACTACCTGTCAACATTCCCTAACTACTCTTCTGTCTAGTGTACAAGGAATAATCATTTTCCACAAATACTCTACTGTCTCCAACTTTTAATACTTTGCCCTTTTGCCACAGTTTTGTCAGGATCAACTCTTTCTGATGATATGTTTGCATCTTATTTATCATAGGATCATAGGAGGTTACTAGGCTAATGGCCCTAGGTCCCTTACAAGCCTAGCCAAGAGTTTACTCCAAAAAGAAACCCCAGTCAGCACCTGTCACCCTCTGTCAATGAGGAACACAGTTGGAACCCCTGGGACAAATTTACGTTTTCCCATCCACTCATCAAGGTTGCACTTGAAGAGGGCCAACAAGGTCCTCTGTTTGACATGTATGGGAAGTCTGTTCCAGAGACGGGGCAGCCCATGGGACACAAACCTGTCGCTCCAGCAGGTTTTGTTGATGTTGCATATTATATTCAGGCCTTTCAAGTGGGTAATGCGCAAGGAGTAAGACTTATGACTATGGAGCATCTCTAGTAGGGCAGGGTCCAAGACTGCCTTGTAAGCAAGACACAGATCACCTCTGAGCAATCTGTATAATACCAAGTAGAGTGACAGTGGTTTGAGCCTACCTGCATAGGACAGGTCTTGCAGGCCATGGATTCTCTTTGAGAGGTATTTCTGTGGCCTTTCCAGTTGGTGTAGATGTTTGGAGAGGTGCATATCAAACGGGGCATTATACTCAATTATTGGTCTAATGAGGGAGGAGTATAGAGAGGTAATAACCTCCTTTTTTCTTGATGAAATCCCTTTACTTATGAGATGAACCAAGTGAAAGGCTTTTCTGACCACTGCCACTATATGATGGTCGAATGTGAAATTATTAACCTGAGTACCCAGGTCTCTCACCACAGGTTGTATGCTTAGTAGGTTGCCATTGATGTGGTAATCAGTAAGGGCCATGTTCTTGCAGAATGGTATGATGATACTTTTTTTTGCGTTTAGCTTGGGCCATGACTTTGGCACCAGCCATTAGTTGCTGTGAGACACTCTTGCAGTATTTTAACATCATCTGGGGAGTCAATGGCAGCACCCAACTTACAATCGTCTGCAAACTTGGTCACCCAAAGGCATTTTGTTTTTGCCTGGACCTATGAGAAGTAGATGCCAAACAGTAGGGGTCCCAGGACAGATCCCTGGGGAACTCCACTAGTGACAGGTCTGCTATCAGAAGTGAAGGCACCCATTTTGACCCTGAAGGTCCTGTTGGTGAGCCAGTTGGCCACCTATCTGATGAGGTAGGGATTTACGCCAAGTTGTGTTAGCTTCTCAATGATACCTGAGTGGGGGATTGGGTCAAAGGCCTTGGACAAGTCAAGGTAAGCTGTATGTACTGACTTTCCCTCATCCAGGGCCTTGGTGACAGTCTCAAAGAAGTCATCCAGGTTCAACAGGCAAGATCTGCCCTTGATGAATCCGAACTGGGTGGGGTCAAGTGCTTGGAGATTGCCTATGTCCTTGTTTATGAGATCCATGATAATACGCTCCATGGCTTTACAGATCAGACTTGTCAAGCTAATGGAGTGATAATTTCCAGCTTCAGTAGTGGCACCACCTTTGTGCAAGGGGATGACTTATAAAGGGGTTTTTTTTTGCTTTCTCATGGCCAGGTTAAGAGCATACAAATGTTGTGCCCTTTCAATTAACATTTCTTGCTATGGAATATCAGTCCAGTTGCTTATTTGTGCCTTCATAAATTTACAACAGTCTGTTCTTTCTAGTTTTGCTGGTAAAACAGAAAATCTCACATTTTCCCTGCGTGCTATGTCCTCTAATTCTACCATTTTTGAAACATCTCTTCCAGAGCAGTCTCATATTCAGCCAGCCTTTTTCTTCATTTTGACATCTGATTTTGGCAGTTTTATCGGCTCATCAGAATATTTGTTTAAAGCTTCTTCCATTTTTCAGACTCTTGTTATTTGAGCTGATTTACTCTGTCAGCGTTTCTTTTATTTTAATCACTCTGAGCACATCTGATTTATTTTTTCCTCTAGATTACTGGAAGCCATGTCTTGTACCAAATCTGGAGTTTGAACTCCTGTTTGCTGAACAGCTGCAGGACCCTTCCAAGTCAGTGTTTTCTCTTCACCTTTTCTAATTGATTTTCCCTCAGGTTCTCTTGGTTTCTTATTTGCTGGTATCCAGGCAGTATATTTACTAGCTAGTAACTAAATTTTACAAGAGCTGACAGCATTACTGGCTGTCATTTCTCAGTTTCTGTTTTCATACTGGGAGAGCTGAAGTTAAGATGTTGATCAGTGTGCAGCCAATTTGGAATTCCCAAATTCCAAAACATTAGGCACCCATCCTCCTTGATCCTGCATATCTTTGCAAGTCAAATAGTTCCTTTGCTTCAAGATGCATATGGTCCCACTGTAGGTTCTTAAACTTTCTAAGTTATTTTTCTCAAAAGCACATAGCAGCTTGAAGGGTGGAATACTACCATTACAAATTGTTCTCACTCCTACTCTATTGGCAAAATCCTGAGGATCAGTAAACTGATCCAGTTGTGCCTTGATGAAGTGAGACAGCTTACAGGAAGTAGTTTTGTTTATTTTACCATTAGTTAACGTTGAACCTTGGCTGCTTTTCTTCAGGACCAAATGAATGATAATGTTGGAATCCAGGTTGCCCTATGAGTTTGAGCTTCAGTTGTTTCTCTTTCCTAGAACACAGCTAAGTAAATAAATAATTTGAAGTTTGAATATTCATGTAGACAAAGCACTGCTGACTAAAGAAATTAAGGGGGTGCTGTAGATGTTGTAAAATTATGCTGAGAATGGTCCATGAAAGGAAAAGCTCACTCGGCATAATCAACTAAAAGTAAAATTAAATATAACCAGCCACATTTCCTAACTCATCCGTCAATACCAATATGTATTTCATAGCTCATTCCTGAACCTTTCTGTTCATCTTTGCTAATGCTTTGCTATGCATTATAAAATTGTGTACTCTAATGGTTGGGCTTGTGATTCAAAATTCATTGTATCCTTGTGATTGTTGTAAAAGTACAGTTGTGTACTCTTACCATAAATGTAGATGTTCGAGTGTGTTCACTGTTGCAGTCATTACTGTAGGGTTCTTCCTGCTGGCAGCAGCCCTCAATTGGCCAGAGTCCCAAAGTCTGGGTCCGACGTCGGCTGAAGTCGCTCCTTCCCTGACGTCAGTGCGCCAGGGGTATAAAGGCCTCAGCCGACGCCATTTTCCCCAGTTTTTCTTGCCCCAGATGTCAGGTGACCAAAAATAAAGGCCAAAAACTTAGTCAGAAGAATAAGCAAACATCAAACTAGAACATTCCCAAATTTTGCCAGCAAAAATACCTCAGAGAAAGTAGTGCCAAGGAGACACAGACAGTACTCAAAGAACAACAAAAGAGGGGATAGGAGGGAGGGTAACCCAGACTGCAACAGTGAACACACTCGAACATATACATTTATGTTAAGAGTACACAACTGTACTATGTTCATCGTGGTTCACTATTGCAGTCATTACTGTAGAGTTGAATCCCAAAGCTAAGAAAGGGTGGCTGGAGAAGGAACAGAAGGGGCAGCTACAAAACCCTGCAGGACTGCAGAGGCAAAGCCTGCCCTAGATTTAGAATAGAGAGGGAGGTTGTAGTGCTTAGAAAAAGTATGCACAGAACTCCAAGTTGCAGCTTCTAAGATTTCCTTGGTAGGAACTCCACTGAGAAAAGCTGCTGAAGTAGCAGTAGCTCTGGTAGAATGTGTTCTAACATTAACAGGAACTGGTTTGCCATGATGAGAGTAACAGAACTTGATGCAGTGGGCAATCCACTTAGAAATAGTTTGTTTAGTGATTGCTCTCCCCTGTGAAGTAGAAGCATAAGCTACAAACAATTGGTCAGATTTCCTGAAAATCTTGGTCCTGTCCAGGTAAAAATGAAGCTGCCTGTGTATATCTAAAGAATGCAAAATTCTCTCCTCTTCACTTTGAGGATTAGGATAAAAGGTAGGTAAATGAATAGTCTGATTCAAGGCTACTTTTGAAACCACCTTAGGCATAAAGGTGGGATTAGTCCTCAGGGACACCCTGTCCTGATGAAAAATAATGAAGGGTTCCACAGTCATGAGTGCTTGTAATTCCGAAACTCTTCTGGCAGAGGTTATAGCTAAAAGAAAAGCAGTTTTCCATGATAAAAACTTTAAATCTGTGGAAGCTGCAGGTTCAAAAGGAGACAAAGTTAACTTTTCCAAAACAAAGTTGAGATCCCAAGTGGGAACTGGTGCTCTTATAGGGGGCCTTATATTCTTTGCCCCTCTGAGATATTAAGTAACGGGTGAGAAAAAAATGGGGGATCTGTATTGTAGTGTGCAGAAATAGCAGAGGCATGAATTTTGATAGATGAAAAAGATAGGCCCTTATGTAACATCTTTGTTAGGTATTGTAAAATCAGAGGAATGTTTGGAACTGCAGAATCAAAACCCTGGGCCTGATTCCAGGGGCAAAATCTTTTCCATTTACCTGCATAAGATTTCCTGGTGCTGGGCCTTCTAGCTTCAAGGATTACGTCCATTACCTGTTTGGTAAGGGTAGAGCTGTATAAAGACCCTGGATCCGCCAGGCTGCTAGATTCAGAGTTTTGACATGGCTATGCAGGATCCGGCTGTCTTGTTGAGACAGTAGATGTGGAATTTGTGGCAGAATCCAGGGTGGACCCTGAGCCAGGTTCAGCAGGGTGGAATACCAGAATTGCTGAGGCCAGTTGGGAGCCAGTAAAATCATTTGCGGTCTGTCCTGTTTGATCTTCAGAAGTACCCGTGGTAGAAGAGGCAAAGGAGGAAAAGCATATACTGAGAGGCGTTTCCAACTGAATGAAAGGGCATCCACTTTCCATGTTTGTTTGTGGTAGGTCCTCATGCAGAATGTTTGAAGTTGATGATTTTGGGGGGATGCAAAAAGATCTATGTCCAGGCACCCCCATGCCTCTGTTATCATCCTGAATATCCGAACATCCAACATCCATTCATGTGGATCTGAAAGGTTTCTGCTTAGACTGTCTGCCAGAGTGTTGTCCTTTCCTGGCAGGAATTGAGCTTGTAAGTCTACCTTGCTGGCCAGTGCTGTGTTCCACAGAGTCATGGCCAATCTGCACAGGAGGTAAGAGTGAGAGCCTCCCTGCCTGTTTATGTACCACATCACTGTAGTGTTGTCCGTTTTTATCAGTAATTGCCCCGGTAGAATAAGATCCTTGAAGGCTGTTAGGGCATTCTGTACAGCTAGTATCTCCTTCAAATTTATGTGCAGGTGCATTTGGTCCTCTGGCCAGGCACCATGAAGACATCTCCCTTGCATGTGGGCTCCCCATGCATAGTCCGAAGCATCCGTCAGTATGACTTGATTGGCTGGAGTGGGACAGAAAGGCTTCCCCTTGTTCTGTAGACAGGCCTCGGCCCACCAAAGAAACTCCTGCTGGAGACAAGGCAAAATTGTGATCACTGTTTTCAAACTATGGCAATGCTGAGACCATACACTCTTGAGGTACCACTGTCATATGCAGTCTTACTCTTGAGGTACCACTGTATCTTCCTCATATGCAGTCTTGCATTGAAGCTAGGTTTTTGAAAGAAGAAACCGGTTGCACTTTTTTGTCTGGTGTCAAGTAAATCATCTGGGTTGTAGTGCTCAGAAGAGCACCCAGGAAAGTAATCTGTTGTGTGGGCACCAGGTTTGATTTCTTTAGGTTCACTGTGAACCCTAGGCACCGGAGAAGATGCTGCACAAAAGCCAGATGCTGAAGTAAAGTCTCCTTGTTGTCCGCTTGAATGAGACAGTCACCCAGATAAGGGTATATTTGAATTTCCTTCTGTCTGCAAAATGCCATTACTGGTGCCAGGCACTTTGTAAAGACCCTGGGCGCAGTAGATAAGCCAAAGGGCAGCACAGAGAACTGGTAATGCTTCGAGCCCGCTTTGAATCTCAGGTACCTTCTGTACTCTTGCCTTATGGGAATATGCAGGTAAGCTTCTTTCAAGTCCAAAGTCACCATCCAAGCGTTCTTGCTCAGCATAGGCAGCAGCTGCTGCAGAGTGAGCATCTTGAATTTTGGTATATCTAGGAAGGTGTTTAATATGGAAAGGTCCAGGATTGGTCTCCATGTGTTTTCCTTCCTGGGAACCAGGAAAAGTCTTGAATAAAACCCTTGCCCCATTTCTGAATTTGGTACCAATCCTATGGTCCCCATAGCCATGAGGGACTGAACCTGCTGTAGTGCCTCTGCCCACTGATACTTTGGCAGATCTGGCCATCCGTTTGGTTTTGGCAAGGTATGGAAATGAAACTTGTAACCCCTTGAAACTATGTCCAGAACCCATTTGTCTTGGGTTATGCGGCTCCAATTGTGATAAAAAAAAAGAGAGATTTTTCCTCCCAGAGGCGCATCCAGGAGGGGAGCCCCTGGAGCTAGTAAGGGAGAGTCATAATGACTGTTTGCTGTAAGGTTGTGACCTATCTTCTCCTCCCTTGGGAGAGGGGGCACTCCACTGCTTATTTCTGAAAGGGGACTGTGCCTGTCCTCTACCTCTGGAATGCCTGTATCTGCCTCTCTGAGGTCTGTCCGAGCTTGGAAAGGACCAAGGTTTAGCTGGCCAGTTCCTGCTAAATCTAGGGGGTTGTACCTGTAGAAAATCTTTAACCATCTGCATAGATTTGGCTTTGTCTTCCATTTTCTTTAATACCTCCTCAGCTTTGGCCCCAAACAAAACATTGTGCTGCAAAGGGGCGTCTAAAAGTTTTGCCTTAACATGATCCGGCAAACTTTGCTCCTTTAACCAAGCATCCCTTCTAATAACTGCACCAGTTGCTGCAGCCCTGCAAGAAGCCTCCAAAGAATCAAAACCACAGTGCAGGGTATGTTTACCCACCTGCTCAGTAGCATGCAATAAATCCTATAACTCCTTATTTTCTGCACCACCAGAAACAGCAGACATCTTTTGTTTTAACACAGACAAAAGGTATTGCTGATATTTCAACATATGAAATTGACAATTCAAAGCTCTAATAGACAATGCAGCAGAAGTATAAACTTTTTTGCCCCATCTTTCCAAGGCTCTGGACTCTTGGTCAGAGGGAATAGGATTCTTAGCAGAGGCCGCTTTAACACCCTTAGGGCCCTGAGAGATAGTTTCTGGATCAGCTGAAGGGTTCTTAAAAAGAAATTTGTGAGAATCTAGAATCCTATAATACCTATCCGGTTTGACAGGAGCAGGAGGAAAAGAATCAGGAGAGAGGGACGCCTCTGTAAAAACATCATCCACAATGTCCAATACATGGGGAATAGCCAGGGGCCTATGCTGTGGGAGCAGAAGAAAATCCCTAAGCCTTTTCTTGGATTCAGAGTATTCATGTCCTTCCCAGTGAAAATGCTCTCTCATGTCATGCAAAGTTTCCCCAAATGAATAATCCTCAGGAGGAGAGGCTGAAGGAAGGGATTCTTCAGCATCAGAATCCTCATAAGGAGGGAAGGAATAATCCTGCTCAGAGGAAGAAGCAGAAGAAATTGAAACTTGATCTGAGGAATCATAATCTGGCTCTAGTCTAGGTATCTTGTCAGGAGGGGGATGGGAACCCCTGATCATAGTTAACAGGTCTTCAGCCATTTTAAGCATCTGTCTTTGAGGTCTAGGGCCCTGATCAGAAGGGGCCTGTGCTTGCTTCTTTGTCTTTGCCGGATTTGACTGCAAAACTGAAGCCATCTTTACATGAAGCTGTGTAGGCCTGAAAACTCTCTCAGAAGCCGGTGCCTGCACAGCGGCTCCGGACCCATCTGAGGGAGCATTATCTGAAGGTCCATTCCCTGGAAATTCTGAAGGCCCCACTGGCTCCTCGTGGGAGTCGGTACAGGCAACCGGTTCAAAAGTGGCGGACGACAGGGGCTGCGAAAGCGCCTCACTGACGACCGACGAACCGGCAACTGGCTGTGGTTGAATAATGTCGTCCGCTTTGGACCTCGGAGGCCTGTCTTTATCCTTGCGCCTCTTATACACTCCGGTAGCCGGATAAGAATATAACGACATATTGTAATTAAATCTTTTTCCAAAATAATGGAAGGCAAAATCGTACCTATGTCTAATAGTGTGTTGGTTAAATCTAGCACAAAACCTACAATTAGCTACGTCGTGGTCAGGGCCTAGGCAAGCTATACAGTAAGATTGAAAATCCTTATGAGGTATTTGCTTCCCACAAGAAATACAGTAATTAACTTTTTCTGACATCAGACTGGAGCAAGAAAAAGGTTTCCCCAACGGGGTACTTAGCTTAAAAGTCTTCAGTACAAAAGTCACCAAAAGTAAACAGGAGTTGGTCGACCGGCACTTGCGAACTGCTTTGCTACGGGCACCGCACGGCAAGAAAGACTGGGGAAAATGGCATCGGCTGAGGCCTTTATACCCCTGGCGCACTGACGTCAGGGAAGGAGCAACTTCAGCCGACGTCTGACCCAGACTTTGGGATTCTGGACGATCGAGGGCTGCTGCCAGCAGGAAGAACCCTACAGTGATGACTGCAACAGTGAACCACGATGAACATCAGCAGATTATCAGCTCTACTGCATTACACTTCCTCTCTCTTTCTTTTTCTCTCTCTTTCGCACACACACACACACACACACACACACACACACACACACACACACACACACAAACACATGGTTTCTTTGGAAACTAATGCCGATTCACTTCTCACTTGTTGAGTTTAGAAAAAGTTCAGCTAGCCTCCAACAGGCTACATGACAAAACTGCAGATTTTTACTAACACCACTGATAGCTCTCAACTTTCCATCTCCAGAATGAGGAACACTATCTCACTTAAAATGAGGCAAATAAGCAAAATGGTTAAAATGGTTAACTTTATACAAAGTTACTTTAATGAGCTAATGTGATTTAATATTATCTAATACGGTTATCTGTGCAAAAAGGAATGCTGTCATTAATGTGTGATAGGCCCTCTCCATGTGGAGGAACTATGATGAATATAATCTTTACTAAGACTCAAAGTCATGAACGTTGGTCATATTAGGTACACCTGAGAAGCCTGACATCACGTGCACAGCTATTAAGCACAAGGGAATGGGGCAGATTAGTAAGATTACATCCAAATGAATAAACATTAATAGCTTGGCATCAGGTAGATTTACAAAACCTGTGTTAGCCTACAAGTTAGTTCCGATCAATCAGTAATAAAGCTGGAAAATATTTTGTTAAAAAATGTCCTAATATCGGTATCTGATAACAGCCCTGCCTTTTTCATTAAGATTCTAAACACAAAAGAAGTGCGTAAACAACCTGCTGGCTCATTACGCTTCTTCTTTCGGCTTTTTCCCGGTTAGGGGTCGCCAGAGCGGATCACCTGTCCGCTCACGATTGGCAGTGGAGTTTTGCGGTGTTGAGTTGCCAGCCCAGCGCCCAACCTTCCACAGAAGGCACACACATGCACACACTCACACCTAGGGCCAGTTTAGAGTGTCCAATCCACCTACTGCATGTCTTTGGGATGTGGGAGGAAACCCACGCGACCACAGGGAGGACATGCACACTCCGCACAGAAGGCACCCCAGCCGAGAATCGAACCGCAGAACCTCTTGCTGTGAGGCGGCTCATTACGCTTATGTGTTAAATTTACAAAAATAGTGACGGATACCATAATTACTAATGACCTTACTGCATATTTTCTCATTTTCTTGATTATATATACACGTAATCAGTTTCCCAAAGAAAGGGGCCAATGGCGCTGTTTATGTACGGATGGCTTTGTCTGATCATGTATCTAACCTGTATCACGTTGTAAATAACTGTATATGTAGGTTTTTGTGTGTCACCTTATCACACTGGAAGATGTATAACCTAGATGTGTATTGTTGTTTTAAACTGCATTAAAATAATAATTTCTTACCACCACAACGTATTTTTACAGTGGCATCAAAATTCCTGTTCGGTGTTTAGCTCACCCATTATTTAATTAGCACGTTATTTTATAAACTCCTGAAGTCATTTCATTAAGACTTAGAATTATTGTGTTGGCTATTAAGAATTTACCGGTAAGTTAACATTTTCTGCAAAATATAATTACAGACTACTAATTCCGTTTTTAAGGTAGTATGACCAGCCCAGCCTTTTAAGAACTAATCGAATGTGAAAGGGGGCTATCAGTCCCCTTTCCCTTACAAAATGCATTACTCTATTTGTGGGTTCTAGCCTAGCAAGAGCAGTATGGTAGCATCACGATATATTATTAACTCTGTACATTACACAAACCGTGTACACTGCGCACTATACACATGTTCATCGGCTGTAACATTCGTTGGGGGTCCTTGAAAGACTTAGCCTGAAATGAGCGCGTATATATATATATATATATATATATATGGGTTAGCATTTCTCATTCCTATGGGCCCTTTACACCTCTCAACTGTACAGATTTTCGGAGAATGTCCAGATTTTTGGCTCATATTTCAGTCTGTTCCTCATAAAATCTGTTTTTCTGTCAAATTACTGGGATGATCTGAGGACTGAAGTCACTAAATAACGACATACATTTGAGTTTCAGACTTCACATCCTTCAGAAAATGTATGTTAAACAAATTCTGTTACTCTAACAACTTTCTACGCTTATAAGAGTACTATTTAAAATATGTCCCTATTTTGGGCCTTTGACCCCCCCCCCCCCATTCTGTCAGTCTTTGTCCAGATTTCTTGCACTGAGAGGTATGAGATACACACTAAAACCACAGCGCAACGATTTATGTGAACAGATGGGGATTAACATTTCTGACCCGAAATCACACTGTGTCACGTCCTTGGCACCTTATATGTTGTTAGGCAAATTAGCTTATTTTCAGAAACATCTTGAATAACAAAGGAACCAGAACTGCAGCAACCATATACTAACTTATCAACGGATTTCTAGAATTTGACTCTATAATTTGCTAAACAATATGAGCAAAACGTCTCAGTTAAAAAATTTAGCTTTTGGGGTATACGGCTAATAAACTGAACACATCTGCAACCTAGGTATAAGTTATAATGGATCTGCGTTTAAGCACCTACATGTGAGAAACATTAAATCTTAATAATTCTGGTTGTCCTATTATCTAATTTGCACCATACATGTATCCCCGGCGTTGATTGGCAAATTCCAGCGTGGCGCTTTCCCGGCAGAACTCATAAATTGCCCGATGAGGGCAGGCGCCCCTTTTGGAAAATGGGTACGTTCCTGTAAGCACGGTGCTTTCCAGTTACTATGGCTGTGCTGGGCAGTGCTTTTAGCCGCTGGCTTGCCTTCCTGCTGCCTCTTTGTCTCCAGGATCGATTGTGGGTTGGTGGGCTGGGTGGGAGACCCCGCTCCAGTGTCAGTTCCCGTTACAAAAACGCAGTGTGCCGACATGATCAGGAAGTAAATAGCCCTGCTGAGGACATTTGCGTAGTGAGCAGCTCCTCCTCCAGCTGTCATTCAGCAGCAGCACCCTGTTTGCGTGCAGAAGCGACACCGCCCCCGGCCACCCCGGGATCCGCATTCGCGAGGCTCTGGAAGGTCTGGCAGGCGTTCGATTGCCACTTCGGGGCACCTTATTTGCTCCAGACCTTGCAGAAGAGCCTGGCTTTGCTCGGTCCTTGTCCTCTAACCCATATGGCAGCGTTAGAAGGAAGCCCGGCTTTGCCAGCCGCTGCCAGTTGTGGAGATTGGGTGGATTTAGGGGACCAGCCGGTTAGTGTGTCGGTTGTTCTCGCTGGATCGGGGGCGGACGTGAATGGTGATCAAGAAGAGACTGGAGGTTCATTGGGAAGGGGCACACAGGTGCAGATTAGAGTGGATATTCAGGCAGCCGAGGACGAAGAGACTGCACCGAGTAGCGATAATCTGATGCTGGAGAAAGGAGGAAGCTGTAGTGAAGATGATGGCAGCAGGCATGACAGACACAGGTAAGGTGTGTTACGTGTGCTTACGCTGATTAACAGATAAGAGCTGCCCATCTTGAAGGCAGCAGCTGAGTGTTGTGACAAGATTCCTAATTTGTGTTGATAGGCCTGCTTGTATCCCCACTTAAACTGCCTGATATGGTAGGTAAGGCTTGCTAGTGTTGTGGTTGGTGATATGTTGAAGGGGATAATTAAATTATCGCCTTTTAAAGAGATAGTTACATTTTGGTTATCTACATGAAATTGGGTGCTTAAGTATGATTTTACAAAATTGAAATTGATTTTGCATACTCGTCTCTGACTATCTTTAGTTTGACGCTGGGCTGTAGGGTTGTGACTTTTGAATGTTTAAATTTAGGTTTTTCAAGAAGGAAACATACTCCCTACCACTATAAGAAGGGTTATAAATTAAGAATGGTTACTAAGTTGCTATTAGAATATGTATATGTAAACACGTTGTGTTTTTTTGGGTGCTTATATCAATATCCGATCTGGATACATTAAAGTTCAACTGTAACAGCTTCTGGGAGGTGATATTGTAAGTAGCTTACGGCTTTTTTCACACTTTGTGTACGATTTGGTGGGAGGTATGTGTTGTGGGGGGGCAGGGTTATGTTTTGTACTACATCTGTGTGTGGCTGTGCGACTCTCTAGCTGTGTTCAGTTTTTACTCCGTTCCGGTTGCTACACTAAAACCGCCAGCAGCAGGTCTAATGATTTACAGATCTTAGTTAGGTGTTGTTATTGGGGAGGGGGGTCCCAAACGGAAATGGGTTCACTGACTTCCCCACTATAGTTGCCTTACTGATCATAATAAGGCTAGTCTAACAAATCAGCCTAGCATGTATGTGAGTACTACTAGTAAATGAAACAAGTAGGCGGTATTAGGGTTGAGTAGTTGAGGCAGCAGAGTTAACTGGCATCAGGTGTTCAGCAGTAACGTTAAAGGAGGCAGGGTCCAGTGATGAATATTCAGGGTTACACGTTGTGGTTGAACTATCGCAGCAAGGCTGAGTCAGGGAACCCAAAGACCGACGTTTGGCAACTTGCACTACAATGAGTTGATTACCCTGAATGACTAGCCACACATATGTAGGGAAAGTCTTCTGCTTAGACACTTGTTAGAATTGTAATAATCAAAGTATATTCGCTCTCATTTGAGACTATATATCTCTCACGTGTACCTCTTTGTTCGTTGCAGTTTCACATTGAAAGGGTCCATTAACACATTGAGTGTTTAAAAATGAAGTGTTGTCCATGGTAAACAGTATGACTATCATTAATTTATCAACTTAATTTTTTATAAGTACAAAGTAACTAGCCCCAGAGCTTCCTGGTGAAAGTTGTTAGCATTTCACGTTTTGCGCATTTTTTATGACAGAGTGTTCCGTACTATGCTGATGTCACTGCTACAGGGCCAATAAGAGTCTTTGGACAGATGGGTGTTTCCATTAAGAGCCTTATCCCTTCATTAGGAACCCCCTAGTATGGTGATAAAGGTGACATTGGTGATGGTTGTAGGTTTTTTTGCTTTTAGTAAATGACTGGTTTATTTCATGAAATAGTGTTTTCATTTTTTTTTTTTTTTTTTTAAGTATTGTGTTAATTGGAGTTGTCCAGTTGGGTAACCATATTTTTCAATAACTGTTGATGAAAACACTTCAGCACTACAAGTAAATGTCAAAATTTTTTTGTGTACTACATCCTGTAGAGGTGTTCATGAAATAAATTGTATTACTTTTCAAATGGATATAGAGTTAAGAAGATACCCTGTAAGTTAGCTGGGGGAAATGAAACAGACCCATTAGGGGCTATGTAGTGCTAGAAGCTACTACAGGTATGAAGATATGAGAAGGGGGGGCAGTGACAGTTGATTCCTGAACTTGGCCAATTGAGGATACATATTTAATGTTCTTTATGGTTAATGCCTACCCCAAAGTTTCTTTAAGGGTTATTCAGTAGTGATCGTCCTGGTTCCCTGTGGGGAAATAAAATATCCTAGTAGTATTGTATCCTAATCCCTTTTGGCTCTTTTTTTCCATTCTTTTCAAAACTGGACTGTAGTCCCGGTTTTCCTTGCAGGTGTCCACCTCTTGCTATTGTTGGTGCCCTTCATTTGCTGCCACAGTTCTTGCCCTTGCTCATTGACTGTTAGCATTCCAAACTTCTGCCTATATGCTTTTGTTCTGATGCAGTTTAAGTACCTCTACCCCATTGCTAAAGTGCAGTCAGTCACTTGGTCCTTCAGATTTCCTTAGTTTCCCAACATTCCAGACTCTTGCACTGTCAGTTATTCTGTTTTTCAGAATTCTTGTATTGCAGTACAATAGGGCATCATTGGTGGTACTTCTTGAATAGCCCAGTGTCTCATTCAGAAGTAACAGAAGCATAGACATCAAAGCAGTGGTGTATTGGGGGAGGGTGTAGTGTAATTCAAAATTTTTTTAATCGAGAGAAAGTTGGATGCTCTGGTTGACATCCTCTGTATATGGGGGCTTTGCCCCCCCCCCACACACACACACCACACCACTAGTAACATTCTGTGAAATTTTATAAGCTCATCAGGTTCAGGAGATTTCAAGACGATAGCTCTTATTAATCAGGGTACCATGGAGCTGTTACTTTTTGAAGGCTGCAGCATGTGTTATTTTGGTGTGTAGTTTTGCTTGCTGCTTATGTTACTACTCCGATAGAACCTTTGTCACATGTGCCTCTCCCAGAAGTGCAGTGTTACAGTGGGAAAGCTTAAGCTTGCCATTAGTGATATAAAGTTATAATTGCAGTCTGCTGGCAGTACATGGACTGGAGTTCAGAGCCCAGATTATTTCCAGGCTAGGATTGTTTCCATGCAGTTTGCTTGCCCTTCCTCTTTTCCTTGGATAATGTTACTTCTGACAATTTATTTTATTTATTTATTTAAATTTGTTGACCGGGAGTGTCAGACTGGACGTAGGTCCATTTTCAGCGGAGGCCCGGGGAGAAAAGCTCCACAGTAAAATAGACAGTAGTTATATTGGATTACATAGCAAGTAACAATTTAACATAGCAATTACTTACAACATATTTACAGATGAAGAACTTAGTACATCAGTAGACAACTAGAATCTTTATCTGTGAAGTACATAACAGACAATGTTACAATGAGAAGTTCCTGCTGTATAATAAGTACTAGGCTTATGAGCATCTGAGCTTGCTATAATCAAGGTAGTTAGTGGAGTGGAAAGAAAGGTAGTGGTTGGATGGGGGTGGATGATATTAGAGTGGGAATTGCAAGGGCATAGCCAGCATGTTTTTAGGTGCGCTTTTAGTAAAGTTTTGAAGTGGGTGCGTGATGGTACGGAGGTAATTGTGGGTGGGAGTGAGTTCCATAATTTGGCTGTGGCGCAAGAGAATAGTGCTTCACCAGCAGAGTTATTGGCTTTAGTGATCTGCAAGTGATTTTTGTTGCTGGATCTTGGTGGGTCTGGTGGTTGGAGTAGATTCTGGAGGGATGGGACATTTAGTGGATGGTTTACTAGTTTGTGGGCGAGTGAGAGTTGATGCCACTGAAGGAGACCTCTTAGAGATGTGGATAAAATTAAATATGTTGAGATTGCCCTAGGAGTGTGTACATGTCAAAATGGCCTGATGTCATTGTAGAATTTGCTCCTACCTTGAGCCCACCGCATGGGCTGGTGTTGGGCTCTTTTAACCTTAAATTTGCTGGTGTGTTTTGCAAAATGGAAGGATGAAGTCTTCAAAGCTCACATTTCTGGGAAATTGTCCCAGTTATTTTTTGCATTTCTGATATTTGTGGGTACATTTTCTGACTGTATGAAGAAACTGTTTGTATTGTAGCATTGGTATCTGCAGTTAATTTACAGTAACCTCCACTTCCATGATCACTTGTATTTTATTTACCCTCTGATGGAGTTAACCTCACTAGGCTAGTGGCCTCTTTAGAGGAGACCTAAAGTGGAAGTTATAATACTTATGGGAAATGTGGACAGAGCACTGAGGAACTCTTCCCCCACCCCCATTGTCCTTCATGTTTTGTTGTATGTTCTCTCAACACTGTAATTGTATTTTGTATAATGACTTTCAACACTAAATGTGATTTACATTGGAACTTTTCTCCCCAGCTCTCTACTGAAAAGGGATATTTTTAGCTCAGACTATACCAGTAAACAAAATGCCAATAAACTGCCGTGTCAGCAATTTGAAAATTAATCCCGTTACCAAGACTGGGAATATAACCCTAGTCTTCTGGTTTTCCAGCACTAAAGGTAAATGTACTACCGGTTGACACTGCTACATAGTGTGGTGTGGTCATGTCTCTTTGTAATCTGCTTACATTTGCTGACCAGGAATTTGGAAAAATCTGCCCCCCCCCCACTGGTATCGCATGTAGAATAAAAATGCAAATAGACTTGGATGTGAACACTGAGGTGCATTTTGTTTGTGTATAGAAACTGGAAAATGTAAATCTAAGCTAATATTTATGCCAGTTTTCTAGTTCAGTTGCCAGTACTTACAAGGATGTAATGCAACTGAAGCTGACCATGTATGGTTTTATATATTTACTAATTAGTCAGATGAAAAACTAATTGGGTAATGTATTTAGAAAAGACATTGTATAAATATAAGCCTTGTTTCACCATGGCTGCATATCTGCTGTTTGAATTGCTGCCTTAATGTGTTCTGGTTCTTTGAGATGTGCCTTAATTTAAAGGGAAGATCATTCTTAGTGTGTTTACATCATTTTGAGTAAGATCTACACAGGGGCATGTAGATGCATATTTGTGGGTTTCAGATTGTGTTTGAAACAACAAGCAAGTGACTGGAGCATCCCACAAGACTTTTAAGTTACTATGCTGGCCTTTGACGGACACTTGTGAATGTAGATTAGTCCTGGGTTGGATAGCTACAGAGAGGTTAGATGATGCTCAAGCTAGTTTAGGTTGTGTAGTTAAAGGAGGTGACCTACAGCAAGTCTAGAAATGTGAATCTGTGTATTGATTAAGGAATGGGTTTCATGAAAGGAGTGAACTTTTGTTTCACTACTGCACTAGTTTGGCTTGCATTGGGGAGGGGTGCCTAATTTCTTAATGTTCTAGTTTTTAGTTTTGGACAAGAGTGTTTTAGGTCAAATCTTAGTTAAACCTGTAATTTAGTGTACAATGTGAATCCTGAGTCATTGAAAGAGGAGAAATAAAAGGTGCCAGATGAAGTGGATATGGGTGACTTAGCATGCTGTGTGGTAGAAAAAAAGTTTTCCAACATTAAGGTGCAGTCTTACAGCTAAAAGTCATGATTATAAGGCATTGCAATTTTGTTCCACTTAATGTTCACCTAAAAAGTAGAATAAAGTGATTGCATCATCTGAATGTTGTACTGATAACTCAGTGACTTGCAATATCGGTAAGAAAAGACGTCTAGCATTAAACCTTGAGAACCTATTATATCCCTGCAGGCAGGGGTATAGCCAAAGATTTACATTTTGTACCCGAACCTAATACTTTTGCCCCCATTTCCCACCTATCACTTTTTAAAAATGTACTCAGCCTTCAAAATGCTACCCCCAGTTAATAGCAAGTGGCACATTATTTTCAACTGTTACCATTTATATCCATAAAAAGCTAGTTAGAGGTGTATTCCTTTTGCACAAGACTTATTTATATACCTGTATACTGCAGATATTCATTTATACAGTTCTAAACAATGTTTGCTTTTTGAGGTCTGACATTTCCAATGGATGCTCAGAAAAAAAATGTACTGATTTGAGTACATGGAGTATGCCTAGCTACACCCTTGCCTGCAAGTAGGGATAACCTCCACCTTATTGACTTTATTTTCTAATAAACTAAAAAATCAAAAAGCATTTGCTGGCATGATAGAATATTTTTTTATCCACTTTGCCCCTACTGTGTCTGCCCATCACTCCCTTCTTGATAAGTTGACTTCATTTCTTGCCCTATCAGGTGAGAAGGTTAACAAGGGGCCAACTCTCACCCATAATTGATAGGAGTGATGGTATTTTTTGTTACCCCCTTATGCCTGCTTGAGCAACAGCCTTTGGAGAGTGCAGTTGGTGTCAGAGCTCTATTGCCTTTCGTATTTCCAAGGGGTAAAGTCAACAGGATGTTCCTACCTACCCGCAGAAGGCACCATGCGGATGGCCCGCCCCCAATCCCAGTCTTCAACATTAGTCAGTTTGCATGTGCCTTTGGACATATGCACTGCCTCATTAGTCGTGCAAGTTTCCCACATGTGGATATTGGAGCATTGAGACAACCACTGAAGTAACTCTTGTTCCCAATATCCAAGTACTTGCTCAACATCTCTTCTCATCCTACTGAAAGACTGAATTATACTACTTTTGCATAAGGCACAAAATAAGTTTTATACCTAACAAACATGCAGCCTACGTATATTGAATTAACATCTGGCTAAGAGAAGTTTCATGATTTCCTGTTTAACTGTATTTTAAAAAATTGCCATGTTTTATATTGCTTTAACCAACTACCTTATCTGAGATCATTGCATAAATTGTACTGTTTTTTTTGTATCTTAGAACTTTTGTTTATATTCATACTTTGTCAACTTTTTCAGTTCTTTGTATACTATGGAGCTTTCTCCCTGGCCCGCCTCTGACTCAGTGGGGCACTCCCAGTAAACAAATGAAAAATAAACTGCACCCCACGCACACGCACGCACAAGAAAACCCTTCCTTGAGATGGTCAACAAGCTTCTACAAGGAGCAAGCCACCAGACCAGTAAAATGGGTGTAAGGTACCCCTTCTCAGTAGATCCCATCCCGCCTTAATTTGATGTCTATCCATAACTCATGCTTTTTCAAAAGGGGGATTGGGTTCACTTTAATACAGTAGCTTACCATAGGGTATATTTGTTAGCACTGTTTCTCTATAATGGGTATGTCAAGGAGGATTTGTAGTTGGCAATTTGTTTGCCTTTCTTGTGTTGACGTCTGGCATGTTGTTGCACAGTTTTATTTGAAGGTTCCCATCAAGAAAAGGAGTGTGTGTTAATAGAAAACAGAGTAAAACATGAATGACTTGCTTTTCCTTGCCCAATAAATTACTGTTTGAGTTTGACATTTGTTTACTGGGAAAGTCAACTGAGCACAGGTGCCATTTTTCATTGGCGATCAGGGGAGAAAAGCTCCAAGGTATAATTTTTAATGCAGTCAATATTTATGATGACACACTTATGCAGTTTGACTACATATCAATAGTCTGTATAATAAAGTTTGTATTGGTACACACATTAAATTTCAAAGTGTTGTATTGAGACTTTACAAATTGAGTGGTGTACAAGATGGGATAGGAGTAATTTAAGAAATAGTGGGGTATTAAGAGGTGTTAACTCTATCCTGATTAGTAGAAAAGTGGTGATGGAATAGCAATTTAGTTGTGCTAATTAGAAGTAGGTATAGTAGTTTAAGTACAATAAAGTGAGGTATTTGAAGGGATAAGCCTGAGGGCATTTATAAGCCTAGCCAGTGTGTCAGCTTTCGCCGCCCCATTGATTAACTGTGCCTCTGTCAAGAAGAGCCAATGAAGTGATCCCAGGGGTGTATTTTCTGTTACCCATCCACTTGTCAAGGTTTCTCTTGATTGTTAGTGAGGGGCTCTGCCTAATGTAGTTAGGAATTTTGTTCCAAAGCATGGGGAGTCTCTGTGACAGGAATCTGTCCCTCCAGCATGTTTTATTTATTGTTGTGGCAAGGTTTAGCTCACTAGAGCGAGTGACTCAGTGACTTGGATTTCTTTAGGTGGAGCATGTCCATCAATTCTGAGTTGGACATGGCTTTTTAAGTCAGGCAGAGATCACCTCTGAGTAAGCGATATGCCACTGAGTACAGCTGGAGTTTTTCCAGTCGGGCTGCATAGAACATATGTTTGAGGCCAGTAATCCTATTGGTGAGGTACTTTTGTGATCTTTCCAGCTGTTGGAATTGTCTTGAGGTACATCCCAAATGGGGCATTGTACTATATGATGAGTAGATGGGCACTATAACCTCTTTATTTCTAGATGTGAACCCTTTAGTAATTAGATGGGCTACATCGAAGGATTTACTAACTGCTTTGGCAATATGATTGTCATAGGAGAGATTACTATCTACCTGGGTCCCCAGATCTCTTATTACCTCTTCTGTATTAAGGGGGCTGTCACCTATGTGGTAATTCATGGGTGTTTTGTTTTTCCCAAATGGGATAACTATGCATTTTTTGGCATTTAGCTTGAGACCATGACTTTGACACCAGGTGTCCATCTCATTAAGGCCCTTTTGGAGAATGTCCATGTCAGCCGGAGAGTCAGTTATGGCTCCCAGTTTGCAGTCATCGGCGAACTTGGTTATCCATAGTCCTCATGTGTTTGCCTGTACTTCTGAAAAGTATGTCTAACAGTAGGGGTCCCAGGACCGAGCCTTGTGGGACACCACTTGTGACTGGTTTAGAGTCTGACCTGGAGCCCGCTATTCTTACCGTGTGACTTCTGTCTGTAAGCCAGTTGGCAACCCATCTCGTGACGTAGGGGTTTATGTTCAGGTTGGTGAGTTTTTCTATAATTCCTAAGTGGGGAATGGTGTCAAAAGCCTTAGTGAGGTCAAGGTAGGCTGCGTGAACTACCTTCCCCTCATCTATGGCCTAGGTTTAGTAGGCATGATCTGCCCTTAACAAAGCTGAACTGGGTCAGGTCAAGTGTTTGGAGGTTCCCAATGTCTTTGTTAATGAGTTCCATGATGATGCACTCCATAGCCAGCTTTGTAGACCAGTCTAGTCAGGCTTATGGGGCAATAGTTACCAGGGTCAGTTGTGGCCCCACCTTTGTGGAGCGGAATAACCATTGCTGTGTGCCATTCTATGGCCACATAGCCTGTGGAGAGGCTAAGGTTGAACAGTGTGTTTAGGTGGGGGGTTAGTTCGTTCTGTAGTTCGTGCAAGAATCAGCCTGGGACACCATCTGTCCCCATTGACGCTGTGCTTTTGGCTTTTGAAAGGGCTGTTTTCACCTGTGCATCTGTGATTTCCAGGACACTACACTTTTCCGGTATTGTTGTGGGCCCTTGTGGGGGTGAGAGGGGGGGTTTGATGTATGCACTGAATGCATCTGCCAGGATGTTGGCAATATCAGTGGGTTCAGTATATTTTGTGCTATTTTGCACTTGCTCAGAGCATATCTGCAAGTTGCCACTTAGATTCTTGACATAGCTAAAGAAGGCTTTGTGGTTATCTTTCGAATCCTTGGCTATTTTTCTTTCAAAGTTAGCCTTGGAGGATTTTGAGGGACCTTAGTTTCTTACTGATACTGATCAGGGATGTCTTTCCTTCTTGGGATTTGCTTTTTTTCTGAACTAGTTTCCTCCTATTGTATAGCCTGTTTATGGCAAGGGTCCACCAGGCTGATTTCCTTCTCTTAGGGGAGTGAGTCTTGGTTTTGCTAGGGTTGGCATGATCCATGCATCCTTGTAGGTGCTCATAGAGTGCATTTGTAAAGGTTCCTGCATCTTGGACACTGTTATACTTTAGCGTGGGGGCTGTGGAATTTACCACCTCTGTCTTAAGGTTAAGTTTGCTATAGAAAAGTTTTTCACTGTGGTTTCCTTGGTTGGAGATGGTGGTGTGGACATCCAGAGTGATTAGTTTATGGTTTGATCTAACCAGTGACTGGCTGACCTGTGTGGAACACCCATCACCCATTTTGGTGATGACTAGGTCCAATATGTTTTCACCTCCGGTAGGGAGTTTACCAGCTGATTCAGGGCATTTGAGTTAATAAATTCCAGGAAGCGCTGGACCTGGGAGTTTGTACTTGAGTGGTTTTCCCAGTTAACAGTAGGGTAATTGAAATCACCCAATATCAGGGTGTTTGATATTGCCTTCGTTTTCCAGTGTCTCCAGAAAGGCGGAGTGGTGGTCCTGGGTCATGGAGGGTGATCTGTAGCCGGCCACAATTTGCATTGCAGATTTGCCTGATAGTTGCACATGGATGATCTCGGAGTTATCCTGCTGCGCCACTAACCTGGAGGTGTAGGTATCCTTGATGAATATGGATACACCCCCTCCTTTTGTGTTTCGGTTCATGTTCTGTGGCCGAAATGTGTGGTATGAGTGCTCTGTAGCCCCAGGTTTCTGTTACTGCACAGATGTCGACATTCTCCATACTGAGGAGCACTTCGAGTGCATGCATTTTGAGATTTAAACTCCTGGCGTTGAGTATCATAATCCTCATTTTTTATTTGTGTTGTTTACGGAGGTAGGTTTGACTTTTGAGCCTTGCCTAAAAAAGCACTATGGGGGCAGCATGAACCTTGGCCAGTATTCGAAAGCCTAGGGGTGACAGGCGCAAGCAGTCTCTTGCGAAGCAACAAGGCCTATCGAGCATGTCGTCCCAGGCTGACAGATGCTGGATTCCCTTTGAATGACACCAGAAGCTTAGCCAATTGTTGAAACTGATCATTTTTTCTTTATACTGCGGTATCATTCTTGGTGAGGGCAGGATGCTAGTCAGGGTCATACCCGTCTGGGCTACATGATCAGAGAACTCTTCCATGTTTCTTTTCATGTAGTCCAAGGAGGTACATCTCGGGTCATTCACACCAACATGAACAATGACAGTCATATTTGTACTTGTTCTGAAGTGATCTGAGTGCTTGTGTTATGTGGCGGATTCTGGCTCCCGACAGGCAGCTAACAGTAACCTTCTCCTTGCCGAGCCTAGTGAGTGGGACGTCAGTGTGCCTGACTATAGAGTCGCCTATTACTAGCGTGTTAGGTATGTTATTTCTCCTTAAGGGCTGTGATTGTGTTGCACACTGATTTTGTGTTGTGTTGTCTGGTTTGTGACGGGAGGTACAGTTTTTTTGGGTGTCTGATTTGGAGGTCTCTGCTTTTGCAGGTTTTTATTTAGAGCCTCAGAGTATGATTTCGTGTATTTGTTGCCAGTGCTGGTTTAGTATGTCTGTGTGAGGCTGGAGGTGTTTTGCAAGTGTTAACCTTCTCCTCATGACTGCCTGCTCCACTCTTGGGTGGAGAGAGCTTGGCCTTCAATTTAGCTATATAATTGCATCTTTCGGATATGTTAATGTTTTGTGGTAGGAGGAGAGGGTCTGTGTACATGAGGCAGTTGTAACATTGCCTCAGGATACCCAGGTTCATCAGTTGGACTGGAAAGTATACCTGAAATTGCCCTTTGGTCAATGCCTGAGTAGTAGGGTGAGCTGCTTAGTCGCTTGGTTGGTGAGGGGTGAATAATGAGCCTTGCCCTGCTGGGCAATCAAGTGTCTGGGTATATTAGTGCTTGCTATTAGGTCTGAGCAAGTACTGGACTGTAGGATGCTTTTTAAGTGCTTAGGTTGAGAATTAGACTACTTTCAAGGGAAAAACTGAAGAGGAGACTTGGTGGAGCCGGGATAAATTTAGCCCTTGCTAACTGGCGTGGCCCGGACGTGCAAAACCATGCAAATGTGGTTTTTACAGCAGGGAAATGAAAGAGCTAGAAATTAGCCCAAAATGGCCTATAAACTACTAACTTCTGGGCTGGAACCACTCCTCCAGGGACAGATGGATGCTCAAAGCTCCCTCTCTCACAGGTGAACAGAGAAACCTCTCTCTATCCAAGTAAGTTATGGGCAACTCAGAAAATTGTAACACAGCCCCGAATTCAGCACTAGCCTGAAAACTGGACTATACTAGCTTAGAAAGGTATGAAACAAGGAAAAATGTTTTTGAAAAGAAGGCAAAAACAGGAAAAAAATACACTTAAAACAGCTTAAAATGACTACAAACAGTAAAAAATACACTGAAAAAACAGCTTTAGATGACAAGCAATCAGAAAAGGATTTTAAACAAATTACCTAATTAACCAGTAAAAAAATCTCAAAACTGAGCCCTGTTCCTGTAGTCTTCACACAAGTTCTAACTGCACACTCCTGCTACTGGGGTGCAGACAAGTTCTAACTGCACACTCCTGCCACTGGGGTGCAGGGGAACCTTCTCCAAAAAAGAAGGCCTGGATTAGTGCTCAAGTTATACAAACAAAGCTAGATTCGGCAGACCTGGGTCTAGTCTATGCTACAGCAAACAAGGCACACCAATTTCAGTAAGAAACGGTTCAGATATGCAGGCACTATAAGCCTTTAACCAGAAATTCCCAGCTCAGAAGGACAGAGTCCAGCCTCTCGTCTCACAAGAGTGCAGACCACAAACCTTCTTAATGTAAAATAACTGGCCTGAAGCCCAAGTGCTTAAACCAGAACTAATGCACTTTTAGAATAAGATACTGAGCCTTCAATCAGCAGTTCCCAACTTAGAAGGATGTAAGCTACCTGTCCTGCCACAACAGTGCAGACCACAAACCTTCTTAATGTAAAACTGGTCTGAAGCCCAAGTGCTTAAGCCAAAAGGCTTAGAATGATAGTTACACCAAGCAGTAATAAATACAATTGAGTAATTTTTAAGATGATGCAAAAGCAAAATAAAGTAGGAAGAAACACAAATACAGTAAAAGCAAATGGAAAAAAGTGCAACATTTTTTTTTTGAGTGAGCAAATGAGATGGGCCCAGGAGGAGTATCCAATGCAACTTTACAAGAGGGGTGGCCAGTTTCAAAGCCACCAAGATTAACACCAAAACAAAAGCAGGGTGGGTGGGGAACTAACTGAAAAAAGAGCCACAACGTCCAGCTAGATAGTATTCAATGCAACACAAATAAATCAATTTAAATGCTTTATTTGAAAAAAGTGCAGATAAAGATTTTAATGCTGTTAAAGGGAGGCATAAGAAAGGTGATGAAGAGTGTTAGAGCTATGCCCAGATGAGCAGGGACAAAACCAGGAGGCAGAGAAGCCTTTTAGTAATGGTTTGAAAAGATGGTGTGCAATAGACTTGATTTGATACAAATTTTATTCCAAGTTCAGAGCTTCAATATTGGAATAGGCTGACTCCAGTAGTCCTTTGTGGTTTGTAGATAAGCAGTTTTTGTCCAAGGAGACAATTTGGAAGGTAGTATTGGAGTAGGGGTGTAATTGCTGGGCAGGCGGATGGGATATGGATGAACTCATAGGTTAAGGTGAGCTTGAGTACAAGGTGGTGTGTGATGAGGCTTGAGCCTGTTAAGTGTTTAGTGCTAGGCAGTGGTGGGTAAGGTTTGTTACAAGTGAATTGTGTGACTTTTATAGCACTGTTCAAATTTACAACTAAGTGAGGCTTGTAGGTTGGTCACGATAGGGGCTCTGTACAGGAGAAAGGGTAAAGAGGAAGCTAGTTACCGTGGCAGTCTGGAATTTCTTTATGTAGGGTGCCTAGTTTTTGATGGGTTGTCTTGATGCTGCTGTGGGTATGTAAATTGAATTTAAAGTTATCCATCGTCATGCCATTTTTTTTAGTAGCAGGTGATGTACTCTAGAGTACAGTTGTCTGTATTGTATGAGGGAAGCTTGCTGAGAGGATTTATGTAAATTGTCAGTGAATATATTGGAACCCGCGGTGGTGGTGCTGCGGTAGCGTTGTCGCCTCACAGTAAGACGCTGTCCGGTTCGATTCTCAGCTAGAGCGTCTTCTGCGTAGAGACGTGCGTGAATGGGCGTACCTTCGTTGAAGGTTGTGCATCAGGCCTGGCAAGCCGGTACGTAAAAATTAACTGCCAATCATTAGCGGACCGGAGTTCCGCTGTGGCGACACCTAACCGGGAAAAGCCGAAAGACACAAAGTCAGTGAATATATTGGAGGACCGGAAAGGAGAAAAAGTGGAGAGCCACTTAACCGACTTATCTATTGGTTAAGTAGCTAAACCTTAGTAGTGTGGGGCTGATAGCCCAAGGGAAGACAGTAGGGAAGTTTTTGTTGAAAGACTAGATTAAAAGCTCTAGAGAGAGATCAAGGAATACAGAGGAAACAAGTTTGCTTTAGTCTTTGGCTTTAATAGTATCTGTGAAAGTTAAGGCAGTGGTAGTGCTTTGGGCAGGACTAAAACCAGGAAAAGCTCCTGACCCCCCCCCCCCCCCAACACAGCATGAAGAATTTGTTGAATTTGCTTGACTGCATCTCTCCAGAATTTGACAAAAGGGATAATATGGCAGTAGGTCTGAAATTGGTTATCTGATCAAATAAGGAATTAATCATCCTCTTCGTAAAGGAACCTTCCATAAGAGAATGACATAAGATTCCTTGATCTGGTAATTAGAAGAGACACTGGTTAGGGTATGAACTGTCAACCAGCTTGAGGTATTCTGTGAGATCTCCTGAAGAACAGGGTTTCAGTTTAAGTAGTGGTGATTTGATGTAGGCGGTTCGGATGGATTTTAGGGTAAAGCAGGGAGTGTTTGTTGTCTGAGAAGAGCTAATTTGGAGGGAGTGTTTGGGGCAGGATTAGGAGAGAGAGATGTTCCAGGGTGGTGTATATTAATCGAATATATTAGAAAGCTAGAATTTAGGGTTGGAAGACTGATGGCAGTAAGGGGTTACTGAAGTAGATTTTCATGTATGCAGTAATCTGTGTTAACCATTCTTTCCAAGCCCCCATCTTTCACACGTTAGGTGCCTGCTTTGAGTGGATAACCAAGGAGTGCAGTCATTTTTGTTCTGGTTGGAGCCAGATTGAAGGTTTTCAGGAAAATTAGTTAAATCTGGATACAGCTTTGAGTGGAAATATTTTTCAGGATAGACTAGTTAAAGGAGCTTAGCAGAATCAGACACCAATATCTAGTTGAGAATTGAGCCACCATTTTTGGGGTAGTTAAAATGTGTGGGGGAGGAAATTATTTGAGTCAGTTCAGATAGGTTTAGGCTAGTTGATATTTTGTGCAGGTAATATGCCAGTCAAAAGGATGTCCTCTAGTATTATCTTTTTATTTAGAAATTGTATGAGAGATCAGGATTAGGAAGTTTTCCAGAGTTGTATCATTATTACCTGGGGGAATATAGAGACTGTAATAGTTGCTTATGGATAAGTGGGAGATAGAATTCAGAGTTGTGGAATTTAATAGGTTTGTTGTACTGCAGGATCTCAAGGTAGTCTGGGTGTAGTAAAGCTACTCTACCACCTTTTTATTGAGTTTTTATCAGCCCAGGTGATATCACCAGTGAGTGATATTTCAGAATTTGGTATGTGGGGTTTTTAGCCATGTTTCAGTTATGGCAAGAATATCTGGTATATTGCGTGAGATCAAAGCATTGAGTTATGAATTTTTTATAGATGCTGCTAGATGCTAGAGTTTAAGGAAATTGATTTAAGCTGTTGAGTGAGTTTGAAATGGTGGGTTGGGTTTTTGATTTTGGTGGTGATGGCGTCCATGTTTTGGAAGGAGGTGGGGGTTGACTTGAGTTTTGGAGGCTACTTGGGGATTCTCTATGGAAGGACCACACCAGGGTTGGCATGAAAATCCCACCAGAGTGGTAAGAGAAATGGACATGTTAAGCTTGTTTTGGTTTAACCTTAGCAGTTTTAGTTTGGTGTGAGAGTGCAATAGGAAGTAAAGATTGGGTGAGTCTTTGTATATATTGGGAAGCAATTACTGATGAAGTGGGGTGATTTGAATGGGCAAAGGTGGGGCACATAGTGGGAGAAATGTGTACAAGTTTATATGGTAACTTGTAAGGTAATCTATTTAAGAGAAGTATGGCATCTTGCTCTGTAGAGAGATGTCAGAGGAGCTAGAACACGAGTATGAATATGGAGAAGTAGGAGCAGATAACGGAGTGAGGTGTATGTTGTCACTAATTTGTAAATATGAGACAAGAAAATTTGCTTCAATACAGACTGATGTTTAGTTGTACGTCTGTTTTTGTGCCTAGGGTGTGTGTATTCCTTTAAGTGGGGTGGGAAGTAGGTGGAGAGCAGGTTCTATAAATCTAGTGCCATGAGGGGTGGATGGGGAGTAAGGGGTGGGAAGCGAGCATATCGGAAAACAGCTTCAGTGCCAGCAGGAGGAGTCTTTGTTATGCTATAGTGGAACAATTGTATGCAATAGACTGTTTCTAACGCATGCTTTGCAAACACAAGGGAGATGTTACTGCAGTTATAGTAGAGCTGTTTTAGGAGGAGTAAAGTACTGCAAAACACTAAATCTACAGGTGGATTTTCCTCTTGACTATTAGTTTCACTGCAAGTAGTGCTCTGTCAGCCAGATTTAGAGTATAACCAGTTACTTGAAGGAAAAGGCCAGTCAGTAATGTAAGCATGGGTAATGTGGTAGGACACTGCACTGTCTGTAGTATAACAAAACGGGCAATAACAAGTAGAACAGCATTCCACTGAAGTGAAGAATGCACTGGCCCTAAACATTGCAGTGGTACATTCAGTTTCATACTTGAAATATACCTGTATGACTGAACCAAAAACTCAGTATGTGTGAGCAGTAGTCATGCTTCTTGTTTTTGCCTTTTTTGTTAGCAGAAAGGAGGGTATTTCAGACTCTTGAATTTTAGCTTATTTATAGAAGTGAGAATGTAGTGTCGAACAGTGTGAAAGGAGCAAAGGGATGAAGGAATAGGTAGTGTGACACCTGCTTTCCTTTTTTATGGAAAAAATGTGACTTTAGTGTACTTTTAAGGAAATCACTGTATTGGTTGCAACCGAAAAATGTTAATTTATTTGAACACATTTTCTGCACATCTGTGTTCAAATCCACTGTCCAGGCTTGCAGTATGCAGTCTGTTCCTGTGGCTGAACCCAGCCATGGCCTCTCAACAGGAAGAATGCTGATGGGAACATGACACACTAGTGGTTCAGTCAGCTGTCACTGCTGCACAGTGTGGAATGTGAGTTTGTAGTTGTCTGAATGTAAGGCTGTTATGCACACTAGTATTTGGTGTTCTCTGCCAGTGTTACCAAGCAGTATGTACACATACTCGGTGACAGGAATTGTAAGACCGAGTTGGAAGATCGTGTAGGAAAGCCCACAACAGTTTCATATTTAATGGAACTGTGCAGGCATTTGTGTTCACCAGAAATGGCAGTTAAAACATTTCATCTTGAGCTGTTGCATGTTTTACAGGTCGTACTGCCAGTGGCTGTGCTGTGGCTAAAAACACTTGTCTGAAATTTTTGCCAGTCTTATTGCTAATGCAGTATCTTTTCTGCCTGGATTCCATAACTATTTACAGATTAATATGGTATGTAACATAAAGTAATTTTAAAAGCATCATAGGTTTTTGGATAGGGGTTACAAAGGTTGTATGTGAGAGCATTACCTGGTAAAATGACTAGTAGCAGTTTATAAAAGTGCAATCCATACTGGAGTTTAGCGGTCTGCTCCTAAGCTATAGACCTACATACTTGGGACTGGAGCAAAATAGTGAAATAAAAGTAACAGAGCTTGGTAGCAAGTTGTAGCAGAGATGAGACAAAGGAAACTAGAGCTGATAGCTGTGAGATGGGAAAGAGGGGTTAGGTTTTCCATTTGTGGTCTGAAATTTGCTCCATATCTGTAGGCAAGTGTGTTGGCTGTACTGTGCTGTCACCGTTTTGTTTTAGTCCACTGTTGCACTTTCCTTTATTTTTTTGGATGTGGTTATAGGCTTTGTCACCTGCATCAAGGCAGTATTTTACCTCTGAAGCGTTGCAGTTTGTGAATGATTACCTTAGCTTGTGGGTTAGGTGAAACTTTCAAAAGCGTTGTCGTATAACTTGGTTTATTGTGAAAGTCAACTGTTTTTAGGTGTAATGTACAGTTTTCCACTATGTGCCTTGAAAGTAAGTAAAGTTGTGTTTTGGAGGGCTGTGAATGAAATGCTAGATTGCAAAGGGTGGGAACTGAATGTATGATCCTAGTTGTGATTCGTGGTAATTGAGGGCCATAGTTGCAGTGTGAAAAATCTAGTGTTTTCTGTTTGATTTGGAGTGTCGGGAGATGGGGGGGTGAGCTATGTGAGGGGGGGGGTGTTGCTACATTGTGGTTATACAGTGAAAAGGAGGTGGACTGATTAGCATAGCTAGCATGGGTATACTGGCCAGGTTGCTGTTATCTAGTATCTTTCCACCTCTTAAGTTGTGCCTTGTGGGTAAATGGATGACCATGTCTTATCCGAGATGACATGCTGTTTCCTAAAAGGATGATTTAAGCTATGGAACCATGGCACTTGGTAGTCTGCTTTGGTGATTATTTCAAAGTGCATGCAGTAGTTTTAAGACGGATACCAGGCTTCATCTTTTTCATTACTTGTCATCTGTGGTAGTGTTGGAACTGTTCCTTTTTCTGTGACTAGAAAATGGCCATTAAGGTTGAGGATAGTTGCAAACTTGACCGTCTCAAATGGACTGGGCAGTAAGGTGACTATTGCCACAAGCTAACAGTGATTCTAAAATAAGTTCTTAAACTTCCTGTCCACTTTTCTCCCTGGACCCCTGCTAAGAGGGGGCCTTATGGCCCAGTTAGACTTACAAATAGAAATAATTTTCTAGGTAATATTGTGTGTTAGCAGCAGCAGTAATCCTGGCCTGTCCATTTTGCATGTCTGGTAACCAAAACATTGACTGCACTGTGCTAACTTGTCCACAGTATCCTAAGCTCTCGCTTGTCCACCTCATCTACAGGGTATGTTTTCTACCCTTCATAGGTGTGGCCATGCATACTGTTTGTATTCATTTGAGTACTTGTTTCTGAACCATTGTGGTATACTTATGCTGTAGGTCCGAGAAGTTCAAGAACACGGGAATCCGGTATTACCACAGCAAACTCACTGACAAAAATCCACGCTGTAGAAAGATGAAAATTCTCAGAATAATGGTATACTTAAGTCAGAACTGGACAATTTCCTAAAGAACTGTGTGCCAAGTAGCACTATATATAACTTGGATACATCTCTAAAGTCGTACGTTTTATAGTTGCAGGAGGAAAGTAGAGTGTACATCTAAATGCAAGTGTCAACTGCTAGAGAAATGTGTTTTAAATACAAAGCCGGTTTGGATGCACCAGTAGGAGGTTGTGTACACCTCTGGCTAGACTTTTGCTTCTCAGGGTTTGACGTATTCTTTGTGGCATTTCCCCTTCTATTAAGCTTAGTATTTCTTAATGCTCTGCAAGAAGGTTGTTGCTATTCTATTACAAAACAGAGCTGTTTGCTAATATTGCAGTTCTGGCTTTTTCGTAGTCCTTGTATCCTGATAGATTTTATCCAGTTGGCTAAAATACAGGGTTTTGTCAGAGGATACAGACAGCATAAATGGGCTTCTTTTACAAGGCTGTCTGGGAGCTTGATTTTTTAATGTAGTTTGTGTTCATTTAACTGAACTTAATGCCAAGTTGAGTTAATGGGGGTATTTGTGGATTACTTTATGGTCCTGGATTCTGCTAAGCATCTGTTGTATCCAGGTGTTGCATTTTAAGTATCTTTCACTGATAAGTTGCTTATGTAGCAGCAAAGATGGTATTTAAAAATGGTGTATATAGGAATTTAGAGCATAATCCAAGCATAATCCAAGCTGTAACAGCGTACCTCTTGGTGCAAGAAATCTGGACAAAGCCAAAAATAGGAAGAAGTTTTAAATATTGCTCATACAAGCTTAGAAAGTTGGTAGAAGCTAAAATAGGAAGAAGTTTTAAATATTGGTTGTACAAGCTTAGAAAGTTGGCAGAAAAGCAGGTTGTGTTTGAATGCATTTCTGAAAGATATGAAATCAAACTCAAATCAATTTAGTGACGTCAGTCTCCAGTATTTACCAGAAAACTACAAATTTAATGAACATACTGAAAATCTGAACAGTTAAGTGTAGTAGTGAGGTATGTTTGCAATGCACAACAAGAAGTTAGCAGAAAAGTTATACAGGGCAGCGTTGGTGCATATTATTCCAAGAACTGATGAGACAATATGCTGACATAGTTTTTTATTGGGTTACACAAAATATTGATTATACTTAAAGGGGCTTGAAACAATACCAAAGTGACCTACTTCATGGGTAGGTGTGACTACAGGTCAGAATTATGTAGGTGACTAAGCATTTCCTTGCAACCATCTTTGGACGGTAGTATGGTTAGGAGACTGAGGCCTTACTGAGAGCTAAGTACTAAAGCTAAATTGAGTGTGATCATGGTTGGGAAGCTTATAGGTCCCAGCTGGCTGCCCGTTTATCAGCTGACCTAGAAGTGTGTATATGTAAGCACAGAGCAGTTGTGTAAAATCTTAACACAACAGTTGACGTTCGTCTGTTCACTGTTACATTATCTTAAACGGAAGGGATCTCCCGCCCAAGGCAGCCAGATGCTCGGCTAGTACACAAGCCTAATGATCTTGTATGTCATTTTATGCTCCCCGCACAGAACATAGGGACACAACTACCCAGAATGCCCCAGAACAGTTTCCGTAGGACAAAGGAGTTCTTGCACATCCAGAACGAAGAAAATGCTTAAGAAAAAGGGGAAACCCTCAGCCAGAAGATAATCTAAAACAAAAACTTTTAAACAAACAAGTGGGTTGGAGGGAGGGATCGAATACTGCAACAGTGAAGAGGACATCTAGTGTTATGGTAAGATTTTACACAACTGTACTATGTCCTTCTACATCAAAGTTGCAGTATTCTAAACTGAAGGTAAAGTGAGAGCTTAAGAAATGGAATGGGAGGTAGAAGGCTGAGAAGAGCCCTCAAAAAAAAGAATGGTTTCAGCAAAGCCTGCTCTAGTTGTAGAAACAATATCCAACTTGTAATGCTTAGTAAATGTATGCACTGGAGACCAAGTAGCAGCTTGAATGATGGAATTGGTGTCCAACCCCTTGAAGAAGGTACCAGAAGAGGCAACAGCCCTAGTGGAATGAGCTGTAACAGACAGATTTGCCATAAAAAATGTAACAAAAGGAGGTAGCCTTAGATATCCAGGAGGAGATGGTTGGCTTTACAGCCGGACCCAATGTCCTGATTCATAAAACAAAAACCTGATTAGACTTGTGAATGACTTTGGTTTTATCCAAATAGTACCTGAGCTGTCTGTGTGAATCCAAGTTATGCTAGACCCCCACTAGCAGACTCTGGGGGAAAGGAATTTGTACTGACCTGATTCAAGGACAACTTGCTTTACTACCTTGAGCATAAAAGGATTAGCATGAAGGGGACACCCTGCCCTATGAAAACAAAGAAGGAATGGCCATAAGAGCCTGGAGCTCAAACTCTCTGAGCAGAACCAGCAGTAAACTGCCTTCCAAGTACAGTGTTGCAAAGAAGCAGGCCAATGGGCAAAACAGAGAACTGAAAATGAAAGGAAGATACTGAGAAATGCAGCTTCCTAAGAGTGTAAATAGGGATATGAAGGTAAGCATCTTTCAGATCTAAGGACACCAGAATAGTCTGGGGTAGTAAGAGGAAATGGGGTTTGAAGAGTAGGTGTCCAAAAAGATTTGAGTCATTTGACATGGACTGCTCTGTTTGGGTTTGGAGGAGCACTGAATTTTGACAGACAGCTTAATAAAGGGTAGTGTGCCATGGAATAGCCCCCAAGTGCTACTGGTTTTGCTGGGGTTAGAGTTGATTTTGATTTTTGAAGGGGGCAGCTTTATGGTCTGACCTTAACCAGGGAGGATGAGACATGGGAAATCTCTGCCCATAAATTTGAGGTAGTGTAGGATAGGATTCCACGTCTAGAGCGAGTCTCCCATGAGTACGGGGGGGGGGGGGTAGATTGGATCTCCAGTAGATCAGGTATGCATTGTGAGCTTCTTGAGGCAGTGTGACTTACAGCTGTCTAGGATATGGTATGGTATTTTGCTGTGGTGGATTTGCATGTGGAGGAACTTTCAAACTTTTATCCTGTTTCTACAATCTAGAGGTATTTGTTATTGATGTATATTGAGACCAACTCCACCTTAGCCTTTTCTGTGCAGCTACTGGTCTAAAACGTGTGAACGGCACTGAAAACTTGCATTTCTGGGGTACAACCTAATGTTTTTAAAACCATGTCTTAGTAACTGGACAGCTGTCTATTCTCAAGTATGAGGGCGGCTTGGAGGGAGTGTAGTTTACTTTGGCTCCTGGCATTGAGCAACACCTTGCAACTCAATTGAGTTGATGGTTGGTCATTTTGAAATTGCATAAAAAGGCAGTGTGGGGTGGATAAAGTTTTAGCCACTATTTAAAGCCTACAGAACCGGGTGCAGGCCATAAGTGGTAAAGCAACGTGGCCTGCTAACCATGTCCTCCCAAACTGACATATTGGATTCCCTTAGAATGACACTAGAAACACTGTTTCTCATATTGTGGCATCTGTGATGGTAATATGCTCCTGAATCCTAGGCTCCTAACAGCTTGAAATGTGAGAGTTTTTGAAGTGTATTACATTTTGAAAATAGTATCAGTATGCTGTAATATTGCATAATGTTTGTTTACCTTTAAAATTGTCTTTAAAGCCCTGGGTTCAAGTCTTTCTAGTGCATTTATTCATTCATGTGTAGGATTCTTTCCATGTTGATTAGTGTGGTAGTTGAGAAACATTTGTTTGCTCAGTGTGTGCATTGCACTGCAACATCTTTGACCCCAAGTTTGATTTTGTTAACTTATCAAGACTTGAGTTTGCTACTGGTGTAGTGGCACATCATTAGTTTTGTGAGGAGGTTATGCTAACTGCACCCCCCCCCCCCCTCATTTGGGAGATTTTTCATTCCATTTAAGTTGACTGACTCGAGAATAAAACTTCTGGGAAAGGGAGCAAACAGTAAATTTCAAGAGAAGTCCTATCTGTGTAAGATCTTGTAATGTAAGATCATATTAGCACATTTCAGCTGAGGGCTGCATGACGTACTTATGGTCATGAAAAATTACTAGATGAGCTTTACTTTACGGCTCAAAGGGATAGTCACAGATCAGTCTATGGGAGACTGAGGACTACCTGGATAACTTAAAGTTTTCAGGCCGCTCATACTTTGAGGTCTCAAGTTCAGTGACCTTTGGATTAAGATGACTAAAGATATCCAGACATAAGGTGATGCATTGTTCACCAGCAAAGAGCACAAATTCATTAAAATTTCACTGGCTTCCAATCCACCCTAAAAGAACTTGAAAAGATCATGCTTACTAAAGGTACCACACTGGTTTGAGTCAGTGTGTTGAGACAAATGCATGCCAAAAGGGGCATTATATCCAGTACTGTCTGTGACATGAATTAAGTTTTTTTTTTAATTTTGAATCTAGAGGCTTTGCCTTTGGAAATTAGTTGAGTCGATTCTTTAACAGGGAAACATGGACAAAGGTAAGGAGTTGTCAGCAAAAATACCTAGATCCCTTACAATGGTCTAATTAGAACGGTGTTGCCTGTATGGTGTAATGAGGAAAGATTTTGATTCTAAAATTGATGCATTTTTTTCCAGGTTTAATTGCAACAATTAAGTTTAATCAATGCTGAAGTTGAATCAGTGGAGGAATGAGCAATTCTCAACAGTTTGCAGTCCTGTGCAAGCTTGGATAAATATAGGCAAGTAGTGTTGGCTTGATCTGAGAAAAATGGCCGGTTCTTGCAATACACCACTTTTTTAGAAGTGGCTCCTTCAATTTTAACCATGTGAGTTCTGTTAAACATATTGACTATCCACCGCATGGCATAAACAATTTTTTTAGCAAACCTAAGTAATCAACTACATATATGCCTTGCATACTGCATAACCACTATTCACAGCTTTGACTTTTCAAAGGTTGAGGTTAAAGTCTGAGCCTTCCTCGACAGTCAAGTTGATGCGGGTCAGGGGTTGTGATTTTCAGTCCCAGTTTAGTGTGTTTGAGAATTCCATCGCTTTACAATAAATATGAAGCTAGTGAGAGTAATGGGTCTGAGCCAACCTTGTGTAATGGCTGCTTTCCAGGCTTTAGGAATTTAACCACTGGAGGGGCTTGCAGTGAATTACAGAGTAAGTGGTTCATATAGGTCAGTTTGGTACTAATAATTTGGCAACCAGTTATCGTGGTCCATGGATGAAATGGTAGTTTGGGAGCTAGAAAGATTTGTTCCATAGCTGTTGCAGGGAGTTACTGGGATTATGGGAAACTTAACTGTGGTTGGATGCATTAAATTTATGTGGGTGTTTGCTGCTTCCTTTGGGCCTGAGAGAGCAGTATGATTGTGGATTAATTCTGAACATTGCTGGATGTTCATAACCTCTGAAGATTTGTAGTTTTTTGTTTCTATTTTGCAGTTTTTCATTGGCTCTAAGTTCATATTCAGTTTACAATTTCCTAATTGCACCCTTAAGTCGTTGGCTATTTTGTGGTCAATTAAAGTGAGTAGAATGACTTGCAAGCACTTTTCCCTGGTTATCTAGTTTATATGGGTGTTCTGCCATAGTGGTTTAAAACAAAACACAGACGGTGACTGTAGCAGTGCGATCTTTTGTAGGCTGTTGGTCTTTCCATTGTACCAGGTGCTACTGATGGTGCATGTTTGGGGGGGGGGGGTGCTACACTTCTGAGGTGCTGTCCTATGGATAATTTAAACTGAGATCCATCTGCTTGAGGTGATAGTTCAGATTGGATGTAAAATGTCCCATAACACTTATTGAAATTAGGGGAATTTTTTCAGTGCCCTGAACAAATATTCCTTACCTGTGTAAATACCATCATGAATC
Source organism: Protopterus annectens (assembly GCF_019279795.1). Lineage (NCBI taxonomy): Eukaryota > Metazoa > Chordata > Ceratodontiformes > Protopteridae > Protopterus > Protopterus annectens. The sequence continues at coordinate 74,618,754 of NC_056740.1, read as the reverse complement.
TTCCTTGAAAAATAAAATCCTGTTTCGGTTGACATGGTTAACTCCATTTTTTGTGTACTTCACTTAACACTCTTAGCTTCTTATGGTGTCAGTATCATTTTTTTAATCTGGCTTCAAGTAATTTATCAGTACATAGGCAATATTAGAAAGGGCAAGGATTTATTAACAGAATGACACCAAGATTGTTAATCTAAGGTGTCCTGCAGTGGAGAAGTTAATCAGACACTTGTATTCATACTTTCATATTTATGATCATACTTTGAGACGTACATGCAGTTGAGGGGTGTGGTGTGACATAATCATCCTCAATGTACTTGGGATATTTCTAGTTAGTAATTATGCAAATAATACAAACTGAGTCATCAGGTGAAATCTTAGATGGTGAAAACTGATATTTGTACATTGTGATTCAGTGTTACTTATATTGCTACTTATACAATTAAGCATATGTTTTTATATTTCTGTAAAATTTAAATGTGCACTTGTACTAATTTCTTGCTGTCATGAGAAATCCTATCTGGCTAATAAAAGCTTTCCAACAATATAGGTCTGTGATATATTTTCCAAGATATGACATTTGTGAAAGTTTAGCAAAATAGTTTGGATTTTCTGGATTTGTGTGAACTAACAAAATATAGTATTTATGGAAAGACTGCACTGACAGTGGTCACTGCAAAAAACACTGATAACATTACTGTTTGTACAATATCAATAGCTTTTATTCACAAAATATTCACATTTGTTTATCTTGTGCTTTTGAAGTTTATTTTTCAGAAAAGCTCTGGAGTGCAAGGATGTGTAGCCTGCTAGAGATCTGACAATGCCACACCACTTAGGCATTAATGAATTAAAAAATGCTGTTTACAGTCCGCACAGGATGCAGCCCTTGCCCACATAGGCTGGGCTGGTGCACGGGGTGCAGCCCTTGCCACATAGGCTGGGCTGGTGCACGGGGTGCAGCCCTTGCCACATAGGCTGGGCTGGTGCACGGGGTGCAGCCCTTGCCACATAGGCTGGGCTGGTGCACGGGTGCAGCCCTTGCCACATAGGCTGGGCTGGTGCACGGGGTGCAGCCCTTGCCACATAGGCTGGGCTGGTGCACGGGGTGCAGCCCTTGCCACATAGGCTGGGCTGGTGCACGGGGTGCAGCCCTTGCCACATAGGCTGGGCTGGTGCACGGGGTGCAGCCCTTGCCACATAGGCTGGGCTGGTGCACGGGGTGCAGCCCTTGCCACATAGGCTGGGCTGGTGCACGGGGTGCAGCCCTTGCCACATAGGCTGGGCTGGTGCACGGGGTGCAGCCCTTGCCACATAGGCTGGGCTGGTGCACGGGGTGCAGCCCTTGCCACATAGGCTGGGCTGGTGCACGGGGTGCAGCCCTTGCCACATAGGCTGGGCTGGTGCACGGGGTGCAGCCCTTGCCACATAGGCTGGGCTGGTGCACGGGGTGCAGCCCTTGCCACATAGGCTGGGCTGGTGCACGGGGTGCAGCCCTTGCCACATAGGCTGGGCTGGTGCACGGGGTGCAGCCCTTGCCACATAGGCTGGGCTGGTGCACGGGGTGCAGCCCTTGCCACATAGGCTGGGCTGGTGCACGGGGTGCAGCCCTTGCCACATAGGCTGGGCTGGTGCACGGGGTGCAGCCCTTGCCACATAGGCTGGGCTGGTGCACGGGGTGCAGCCCTTGCCACATAGGCTGGGCTGGTGCACGGGGTGCAGCCCTTGCCACATAGGCTGGGCTGGTGCACGGGGTGCAGCCCTTGCCACATAGTGGTGCACGGGGTGCAGCCCTTGCCACATAGTGGTGCACGGGGTGCAGCCCTTGCCACATAGTGGTGCACGGGGTGCAGCCCTTGCCACATAGTGGTGCACGGGGTGCAGCCCTTGCCACATAGTGGTGCACGGGGTGCAGCCCTTGCCACATAGGCTGGGCTAGCTCCATTGACCCATCAGGGTACTGGTATAACATTAAAGCAAAATGCAGAGAATCATGAACTAGAGTACTTGCCTGTCTTTGAAGTAAGCTACAGTTAGTGCAGCAGCCAAAATTGTCAGTATGATGCAGCTAAGTATATACTGGGAATTTTAAGTTTTTACTATAGTATTGCTGTGTTTGGAGACTCTGGTATATTAAGTGTGTGAAAACAGTCCAGCTGTACTTGCACTGTTCAACAGCTAACAAAAGAACAGACAGGTGTCTGACTTACAGGGCCTTATGGCTTGTCCTTCTACCCTACTTGTAGTTTTAGGTATTTTAATGAGTTTTAGCTGTTGCTTCTGCCAGTCTTCCAGGAACAATGCTGCAAGGCAGCAGGCTCAAAAGGAGCCTGATTCAAACTTCAAAAGAAAATTAAGATCACAGGAAGGAGAAACGGGCCTCGTGGGAGGTCTAATATTAAGGATGTCTTCAAGAAATGTTCACCTCCACTCTAGAAGCTTAAAGGAGGAGAAAAGGGAAGACCAGTAGAGATGGTGGTAGTGGGCCTTAGTAGAATAGGCCCAGCCAGCATTGAGGAACTCGCAAAGAACTAGAGAACATTCACAGGAAAGTGGGTCCAGGTTACGGGAGAGTTGCCAAGTAGAAAACCTCTTCCACTTAAGCAGGATTTTCTAGAAGTAGGTTACCTGGGCTCCTGTAGGACTTGCAGTGCATACTTAGGAAAAAGGTGTTTGTGAGGAATCAAAATCCTGTCACCCAGAGTGTTGAAGTGTGGACAGGCAGGAATGGATGAGATCCCTTGCCTTGTGAGAGTATATCCACCCTGTGAGGTAAATTGTGGTGATTGCCCCTGGCTAAATGCAGAAGAGGGAACCAGTGTAGTCATGGCCAAGATTTTGGGAGCATCCTGTTGAATTTTGAACAGGACTTTTGGAAGGGGAGAGGGAATGCATAAAGAAACACCCCCTTCCAAGAAAATAAGGCATCCACCTTCCACACCAGAGGACCTGGGACTCTGGTACAAAACAGTTTTCTGTTCAGAGGGGAAGCAAAAAAATTCACTGGGAGTATCCCACTGGTGAATAATGGCCAGAAGCACATCCCTGTGAAGCATCCATTCGTGGGACCGAGTTAAGGAGCTACTCGGTGTCTGCCACAATGTTCTGACTGTAAGGGATATAAACTGCCTGAAGAGTCGCTTGATTCTTGACAGTAAGATCCTGTACCAGAAATGCCAACCACAAAGAAAATATCTTGTTCCTCCCTGTTTGTTGTACCACATCACTGTGGTATTGTCTGTGAGAGCCAGCAGAAGAGTGCTCATCTCTGACATTGTGCTCCTCCTGCTGATGAGGCCACTACACTCTGAACATTTAGGGGAGCCAAAAGTTGTCCCCTGTCCCATGTCTGAAGCATCTCTGAACAATTTCTGAGAAGGAAGAGTGGGATAAAGTGGGATCCCTGAATTCAGACAATTGCTGAATCTCAAGTAAAAAAAAATAGAAGGAATCCCAGTAGACAAAGCTGTAGCACAGTTCTTTTAATAAAAACAAACCTTGACAACAAATGGTGAGTGCTTTCGCATCAGAAGTGCTTCTTCAGACAAATAACATCACAGCAAAACACATTTATATAGTAAAACAGCAGTCATCAATTATTAAAATGAGCAATTATCACTTAACTAAATCCCTTGATTTTAGAATGGGTCTTAAAGAAACCCTGTCATTGAGGCCAGGTTTCCTTTCAGCACCAAACCTCAAAATCCACTGAAGTTCTGTGTTCAGTATAATTCTTTAAATCACCACCTCTGGGATTGTTAAACACTACCTCCATTACTTTATAAACAAAACTATGTTGCAAGTCAGATTCTAACACATGTTTAGCTAAAGTATTTGTAGCATCACACTGTTTTATGGCATAAAGGTGCTCACGAATCCTCTCAAAGAGCATTCTGTTAGTTTTCCCTTTATAGTAACTGTTACAATCTTTGCAGGTAGCTAAATAAACCAGGTTTTTGGTCTTACAATTAGCATTAACTTTAAAGAAAATGTTTGTCCAGAGACAGGATGTATAAATTCATTAGTACCATCTATATGAACATTGTAGCAGATTGTAAATGTAAGGACATCTGCTTATCTCTGGTATGAAAGTTGTCTTACAGTAGTGACAGAGTGGCAATTCTGTCTTCATCACTATACCCTTTGTTCTTGTGGACCAGGGTGCTTTGTCTGCCTTTTTTTTTCCTTGCACCTTTGCTGAAGCTTGCAGAAATTTAGAAAATCATCCTAAGGTGCATGATATCACAAGTAAAAGGAGTGGCCATGTAGCTTGGGAAAGTTTGCCAGGCTTTTCTCGCCAATTGGTGGTTTATTTGCCAATCCAGAACTCTATGCAAGACCTGTAGTATAAAGGAGATAATTTGGGATAGTTTGCAGTTAGAATTGTGCTTGTGCTGACATTAAAGTCTGCTGAAGTTGTCTTGCAACACTATATTTTAAACTTTCTGTATAAAAAACCTTGTTGGTCTGAATGAAGGAGACTGGGGATGTAGTAACCTAGTGCTAAACCATTTCAGGGTGCGTTGTGTAGCGTCTGCTCTTGGCAAGCAGCTGCGAAGAGAATGTACCTCTTCCTAGAAGAACCTTAAGACATTCTGTGACTATTTTCAATGTGGTTTACCAACTCACGCTTGAGTCAAGCTGCTTGTGGTTAATGATGTGACGTGAGGATTGTGTGGGATGACCATATTCTGAAAGTGCTTATTTGCGCAAGTTATTCAAACTGCATCTGCATACCAGTAGCAAAGAAATTTGTATGCAGTTGTAGTGTTCACTGATGCAAAACTCTTCATATGGCAGTCCGTGGGGTTTTAAACTTTTGTATTGAACTTGAACTTGTAGCAGAAGGTATATTGCTATACTGGACTTGAACTTGTAGCAGAAGGTATATTGCTATACTGGACAAGTGTGGAAATGGGAGGCAGAAGTAGAGTAAATTTTCCTTTTCTGGAAAGTGAAGCTATTAGCCCGAGTACAGTTGTCTTGTTGAATTTGAAACCAGTCTGTACTGTGTTGATGGTACAGCAGACAAGTGTCAACACTTAGTTGTGTACACTAAATGTTATAGTTGACTGGAGTAGTTTGTGGGCTAATATCTGGAAAGTGACAAAGGCAGAGGCTTAAGCACTTGCCATGAAGTAGTCTTGTTAGTAGCTGTATGTACTGTGTGCACAGGTATCCCCTTTGATAAAAGGTCCATGCTGTTAAGGATGGTTGAGAAGTGAAGCCTTTTTTTTTTTTTTGTAATTGATTTTGGCTGCTTGGCAGTTGAGCTTTGTCAGGTTACTAAGCGCCCGTCCTCAACATAGTGAATTATGGTGCCATATCTTTGGATTTCGTTTGTTGTACTCTATTCAGTTAAATCTGTTTTCCTAGGTGATTTATTCAAGAGTTTTCTTTTTTGGCACAGTAGTGCAGCAAGATAGTCTTGCCTCTAGTTCAGTTCTCAGCTGGGATGCCTTCTCTGTGGAGTCTGCATGTCATGTCCATGTGGATTTCCTCCTCCACTACAAAGACATGCATTAGACTGATTGGACAATCTAAATTGGCTGTAGGTCTGACTGTGTGGAACAGCCACTGCAGGGCTAGTTCCTTTGCTCTTGGTTGCCACTAAAGTGACACCTCGACCCCATGTGCAAAAATGGGAAAGGGGGTTGCGGTTGAATGGACTTCTCAAAAAACTTTTCCTGTCTCCCCCCCCCCCTACATTTTTACTCCTGCTGTTGACCAGCCCTCTTCAGATGGCTTGTATGTTGCCCATAACTGGGATTGAGGGTGTACCTCTGGACAAGTGCCGTCAGGGTTTACTTGAAATTTGTTAATGCTGCCTTAACCTTTGCAGACACTAGCTATGTGCTGAGGAGATTATGTGCAATAAACTACAGTGCAGGGCGTCTCTTCTGCAAGGGGAGCTTCCTCTCGGACACCATCTGTCCTCCCTTTAAAGTAATAGTGGATTTCTTTGGCTTCATCAGGGAATTTGCATTACTTGTGTGCATTCGTCCATTCTCACACCAGGAGAGGCGAGCTGGCCACAGCTTTTCAGTCCTCCCCTCCCTGCCTGGCTCCTCCAGTTCTGGGTTGCTAAGCAAACCTACTCACCTGAATTGCAGTTAAGACTCAACTGTTGTGGGCATCTTTAATGGGACTTTCTAGTTAGTTTGGGAGAACACTATCTGCACATTTCTAGAGAATTTTAAAAATCTATATAAAGCATTCAGACTGCATTAATGGTGCAAGCATTTAAGACAAGTGCTGGTTAAATAAAGATGTTTCTTTAAAAAAAAGCAGGAATTGAATAATTTATGTAATGTTGCTTAGATTATATGATGTACAGCAATATGTGAAGTATGTTTACAAACGTGAACTTAATATAGTTTGATTACTTTTTATATAAATCTAAATTTATCTGTCACAAGTGATTCAATAAAGGTGTTTTTTTAATGCATCTATTTGGCTCTTGCCAAACACCACACTTCAGCACTGTAGTCAGTCTGAAATATTTAGTCGGTCCTTAAGCCAAGCCTTTTTGGTTCCACCAGCAAGTAAAACAATGGAAGAGGAGATCCAAAAAAAGTGTTGGTTTAGACTAAACCAACTTTTTTAGCTCCCAGTGGTGTGGTGGCATAGAGGGATGAAACCCTAACTGTGGCTTAGATCAGAGTTCAGTCCATGCCATCTTCTGTCTGAACACTCCATCTGCTGGTTACCAAGCAGTTTTCTGATAAGTGCCCCTTTTTCTTTCTTTTTTTTCTTCCTGTCATGCAGGAAGGGAAAATGTTGGAGGAGACTGATTCCCCATAAGGACTGTCACAAGCAGTGTTTCTTTTTCCTGTGTGCTTCACAACCATACGTCATACAAGATTTGTCAAGTTTCTTCCAAAGACTCTTCGTAGTTCTCCCCTCCTTATCTATCTACTTAGAGAATCAACATAAGTTGTGGGTGCAGTGGCAGTATAGTCTCAGCCCAAGGGTCAGCTGTCTGCCAAGAAAACCAAATGTTAGGTTGGATTTTAGCAGCTGTACCACTTCCCCTGGATGTGTTTCTTGAGGCTGGTGAAAGCTCTGAGGATCGTCTGGTTATTCTGTTGGATTCCTCTGCTGTTGCTGCTTTAGAGGCTGGCGTGGATCCGATGACTTGCACATCCTCTGAAGCTCTACAGACCTGCATTGTGGATGTTGAGGGGAACTGTGGCTGATTGTATCCAGGGACTGAGGGGTGTTCGCAGATTCTTGTTGGTGACTGGATTCTAGCTGTTTGTCTGCAAGGATCCAAACCTCCTAATATATTTAGGACTGGCATCCATTTTAAAAGGAAGCAGAAAACGACATTTCCCCTACTCTTAAGGATCCTCAGCATGAATGGCAGGATTTCACACAGGTTGTTCAATGCCCTCATGGCCTTGAAACCGCCCCGGGCAGTTTCTGTTCTGCCCCCCCCCCTTGATAATCCTACTCCTGTTAAGTGACATAGGGAGCAGGGCTCTTCTGATGAGGAACTGGATTCTAGAGAAATCTTTGGCTTACTCTCTTCCTTCACTGTTGGACTGTGGTTCTTTTTGAAAAACTTTCCTTTGGGGATGCTATTTCTCCTATGATGGAATTCTTTACATGGACCCATACTCATGTTTCTGACATCCAGAAGAGGCATGAACTCTTCCAGATGGAGTCTAAGCCCTCTGCTTTCCCTCCTGTCTTGTTGGACACTTTTTCAGCAGCTTCTCTGGCTTCTGATTCACAGCCCCTAAAGTTTTTTATAAGGTGCCTGATTGTTAGCTTATGTCCTTCTGCTTTCTGCTAACCCCTCTGTCTGTTTCTTCTGACAAACCTAAACTGTTACCTTCCATTAAATTGCTCCCTTTTGACAAGGACAGTAGGGCCATGGAAAAGGCTGGGTAAAATGTGTACACTTCTGCTACCTTGGCCTTTGGAACTTTTACTAGACTTTTAGCTGTTCTCTCTCAGGGTTTTTAGCTCATTTCTAGCCTTCCCGATTCTGAAGAGAAGGCTTCGGCCCTCTTATTGGGCTCTTCTGAAGTAGCCAGTTATTCTATGCAACTGATGCTTCTAGAACTGCTACCTTTGGTTCTCAAGACATTCTTTGCTTTACCTCCAACTTTTGTCTGATATTAAGGCTAAATTGATGGAAGCTCCTCTTGACAAGATCTTTCAATGTTTTTTGTGCTTCACTGTTGCAATCCTGATTTGTGGGATGTCTGCTGTGAAAGCCTTTGGCTGGCCCAGCTATCAAAATTCTTTCCTCCTAAGGCTGGCGGATGCCGTAACTACCATCAGTACGCTTGGGTATATAGGAAGCCAGCCTATGTCATTTTTCTTGCCATTGGAACCCAAAGCAGTGTTTCAGTGAGTCTGTTATCCGCACCCGAGAGAAGTCATCTGAAAGATAAATACGCCATTGAGGAATGCCTTTATTTTGCTTAACTCATGTCAATTAAAGTAAATGGTCTCCGCTGTGGTAAGCAAATCCCACACAGGCTTCCACTCACTTTGTCACCTGCTTGGGCCCAGATCATGACATCTTTAGTGGCCACTTTTTAATTCTAGAATGGTCAGATGTAGGACTGAGATTTTATCTAGATTCCTTAGTCTTGAATCTTCTCGTCTTGAGTCCAATGGTATCTGCTGGTCATCTGGAGGTTTAGCAGCCTAGGCATATGAGAGAAAGAGATCCAAACTTGGGCCCTTTGACAACCAGTCCTTGTCTGTTTTTCCCTCTAGGCTTGTGATGAAGGCATGGTGGTGCTGTAGGCCTCTGTCGACCAGTTCAGAGTCTGACATGCCATTGGGTCCTTCTGCTGAGGCCATTGTTTTCAGCTCATTAGGTCCCCAAGGCTGCTCAGCAGGCCTCTGCTTCCAAAGAGCACTCTTCCCAGTGACATTTTTTTGCAGCTTTGGCCTACTTCGGTTCATCTTCAGAGACAGGCCAAAGTGACTCCTAAAGAGAAGTATTGCCAGGCCTTCACCTAGGCCTCCAGCTCCTTTTCTCAGGATACCAACAGGATGTGGGATCTCCATAGCTCTAGACAAGCACCCAGGGGTGCTTCCCCAGGGAAAAGGAAAAGGGACCCTACTCCTGAAGCCTTCCCAGACCGTTTTGAATCTGGTGAAGATTCAGACCAAGAGGGTTCTGTTTCAGATAGACCATTCCTCACGTCTTGAAGATTCAGAGGAGAATCTGCCCTCTGCCTCCCCCAGAGGATATCGCCTTTGGAGAGGGCCTCCATGCTATAAGAGCATTTTCAGTGGGAGGCACAGGAATATACCCTCAGTCACGAGAGTTGGGGGGGGGGTCCTGGAAATGCTAGAACACAAACCTCTTGCTATTCCACTCATTTTGGAGGTGGTTGAGGATATCTTCCAGGATTCCTCCTTGAATCCCATCTTCCCACAGTCCCTCATAAACCAGCCAGGTTCTACAGGGTGTAGGATTTCCATAAGTACCTTTTCAGCAATCCACAGGGGTGGTCACGCTGGGACCCAAAGGGGGCTAGAGCCAGTTCCTCTAGAAACCCTTTACCTGCAGAGAAAGCAGGGCCCTTGATAGATTTGGGGAAAAGTTTATGCATCAGCCACCCTTTGAGTGCTCTCAGCTGTCAATTTCACATGATTAAATAACTAGTCTGGATCAGCTAAGACCAAAGGCATCTCTCTTTAGAGAATAAAAACCTTTCTAAAGGACTGTTGGATCTCTGCCACTCAGTTTTCTAGTAGGTAGGCATTCCTTACACTGTGGCTATGACTGTATGGAGGCTTCTAGCTGGGCAGCTGCCACTGGTTCAGTTATTAGACTGCATGCATGACTTGGGGAATGATTTCTTCCTGACCATGTTAAACTTTCTTGATGCTCCTCTTGACAAGGAATTCCTCTTTAGAACTTTGGGCCTAAAGCTGAGGCTGCCGTTTGAAGAAAAAAAAAAAACAAAGCTAAAAAACGTTTATGCAGACTGCGAAAGACCTCCAAGTTCAGCTTCCTATATTTAGCGGGAACTTCCCCACCAAACATTGGTCCTTTCCATCCCAACCTAGAGGCAGACAGAGGAAAACCCAGCGGGAAAGGACTTGTATAGACAGTGGCTGCAGCAATGCAGACAATGGTCCTCAAGCTTCCAGGCAAGGGATTCTAGGCCCCAGGCTTCTGCCAGAGAGCAACAATAACTCAGACCCTGCTCCCCCCACCCCCACAAGACTAGGAGGAAGGCAGTCTCTATATTCAAACAAAACTGGACTTTCATCACTTCAGATAAGTGGGTTCTAGACATTTCAAATGGCTTACAAACTCACTTTCAGAGAGCCTTTAAAACACTCGAGCTATCCAGATGTTCCACAGAATCCAAAATCAAGAGGCCCTTTCTCAGTTCCAGAATTTGTGTTCAGGGATCAGTGGAACCAGTTCCAGAACATCAAAAAGGCAGAGAGTTCTACTCCAGGTTATTCCTGATTCACAGAAAAGGCTGTTGGCGGCTTATCTTAGACCTGTCCGACCTCTAAGTTTCTCCAAGTAACAAAACTTAGCTAGCACAGCCAAGGATAACAAAGGCCTTTTACAGCTACATACGTAGCCTAAAAGGTAAGACTCAGCCAAGTGCAGAACTAGTGACCAACTGCATCATACATTGACCCTACAGAGATAGCAAACCTGCTAGCAAATAGATTTGGTGAAAATTTCACCCCCCATCCCCTCCAAACCTGTCAAACCCTGCTTCAACCCCCCCCCATCACCTACCTATCTGAACAGCAGGTCATCAAAGCCTTTTCCAAGGCAAAACACAGCCTATATGGGACCAGACAGCATCCCAAGCTGTCTTCTAAACAGACTAAAACATGAACTAGCCTCACCATTATGTACCCTTTTTAATCAGTCTTACTACAGGCTTTATTACTGCAAGAATGGAGAATGGCAACAGTTTATTCACTTCCCTAAGAATGGCTTAACAGGCCTGGGAAATTAGACCCATAAGTCTGACCAGCCTAGTCTGTAAGGCCATGGAACGTATTGGACCTCATAAATAGATATAGGCAATCACCAAACCCTGGATCCTACCCAGTTCAGTTTCAAGGGCAGATCCTGCCTGTTAAATCTGGGGATTTTTTTGAAAATGTGACCAGGGCCATTGAGGGCCAATCTGTGCACACAGCATACCTCAACTTGGCAAAGGCTTTCAACACAATCCCACACTCTGGCATTACTGAAACTTGGAAAACTGAACTTAAAACCACTTTGTAAGATGGGTTGCTAACTGGCTCATACTGGACACACACATCAACCAGCAGACCTATTACCAACAGGGTGCCACAGAGGTCAGTGCTGAGCCCCCCCCTACTGTATGGTATATTCTTAAAAGTCCAGGTCAAAACTAAGGGGTTGCGGCTGACCAAGTTTGCAGACTGCAAACTGGGTGCAATTATTGAATCCCCCAATGATGTCTGTATACTCCAGGAGGATCTTGCACAGACCAACAACCAGCATCTTAGTCACGGTCTCAAACTGAATGCAAAGAAATGCATCATTCTCTTTGGCACCGTGTCCCTTCACACTATCAAAACAGCAGTACCCTAAGTACCCACAGAGAGGGTAAGGGACTTGGGTTCACAAGTTGACCATGACCTTAACGTCAACTACAGTGTCTACTGTAGTAAGAAAGGCTTTCTATGTAGGACACCCGATTAGTAAAGGCATTGCCTTGAGAGCAAGAGAGGTTATAATCCCTCTATACACCCCACTAAACTGGCCCATAATAGAGTACAATGCCCCATTTGGCATGTACCATACAAAGCACCTGCAGCAATTGGAGAAACCTCAAGAGATTTCTAACAAAGATCAAGGGACTCCAGCACATGCGGTTCACTGACTAAAGTCCCCATCACTTTATCATGTAGACTTCTTAGGGGAGACTTGTGCCTAGCTTAGAGCAATCTCAAACCCAAACTTAATGAACTTGCTGCATATCCATAAATTAAACTGGACTAGGGCCACCCATTCCAGGGACATATGACCTGTGACTTGAATAGGACATACTGGAGGGACAGATTCATCTCCCAGTGACTGCCGCATCTTTGGAACAGGCTACCTATTCATGTGAAGCAGAGCACCTCTGTTCAAAGAAACCTGGATGCATTGATGGGGGGCACTAAATTCTTACTGGGAGTAACACCCACAACTCTCCTGGACTTGGGCAGTCATTACTAAATGCAATCTTGGGCATTGACTAACATTTCTATGGTATTAAATTGAGATGAAATGGCTAGGCTTGAAATTACCTCTAGGTCAATAGCCTAGTAATCTCCTATGATCTTGTGAAAATGTTGACACTTCAAAATCTCTTGCCCATAATAGCTCCATGGGCCTTTATAGTTTCTCTCAATGTAAAGGATGCCTACCTGCACATCCCAATTCAAGAATCACACAAGCTTTTTTACTTCAGAGCATGTTCCAGTCACTATCCATTTTTATCACTGCCCTTTGACTTGTCTACTGCTCCAGGGGTTTTCACCAAGTCCCTAGCCGCTGCATTTGCCTTCTGCAGGACCAGGAGGCATCCATGTATACTCCTACCTGGACGATTTCCTGGTAGGCCATAAATCTAGCAAAGCTTCACAAGGATCTGAAGTTTACCCAAGACCTCCAGACCTCCCTGGGCTTGACGATAAATCTGCAAAAGTCCAACACTGTTACAACAGGATAGTCTTCCTGGGTCACTTCAAAAAGCCTACGTTTTTCCAGACAAGGTCTCCATTCTGATCAACTACTTTCAAAGAATCCAGCAGAAATGATCCATCTCAGCCAGAAAGCTTCTCCAAGCACTGTGATACATGGCATCTTGCACCCTCATGATTCCCCTGGCAAAGCTGCACATGAGGAAATTACTGGTTTCTCAAAAAATGTATGGTGCCAGCACACACTGTCCCTAGAGACCGAGATACAGTTGATCTGTTGTCTCAGACGTTTGCATGGTGGGTACAGTCTTGTGTCCAAAATCAGGGCCTTCAATTCAAATTCACTCCCCAGGGTCAGACTCTCGCCACAGATGCCTCAGCCTGGGGCACTCACTTTCAACCCTTCCAATCCAAAGGGAAGTGGAAGGCTCAGTTCAGGGACCGATAGACAAACTGGAAATAGCTTATGGCAGTGCAAAAAGGCCTGATAGCTTTCAAAGAAAAATGGAAGACAGAGATACTGTTGATCAAAACAGACAACACCACAGTATTGTACGTAAACAGGCAGGGGGCACCCACTCTTACCCTCTGTTGCCTAGCAATGCAAGTCTCGGAAACTGTTCACTCTGGGATTGCACCTCCTGGCACAATTCCTTCCAGGGGTTCAAAATACTTTCAACAGATCACCTCAGCAGAATGTTGATGGGGCCCCCATGAATGGCATCTGCATCAGGACATTTTTCTCAGCATTGCCAAGAGATGGGGAGTCCCACAGATAGACCTCTTTACCACCAATGAAAATGCTCCATCTGAAAACATTCCAGGAACAATTAGCCTGGAGGGCTTTCTCCTTTTCTTGGACTCCTCTCTTCATTTATGCATTCCCTCCCTTGCCCCTACTACCTTGAGTGCTTCTAAAGAGAAGGGGCAGGGTAATACTGATGGCACCAGACTGGCCCAGGCAGCACTGGTATCCTCTGATTCTCGAACTGACCAACCAATAGTGCATGGCTGCTGCCTGAGTCTACCTTCTCTCAGGACAAGGGAAGGATGGTGCACCCCAACCAGCAGACACTCAGCCTTTCAGCTTTGATAATTATACAGCATTCAGCAACAAGTTTAACTTAAGCAAACATGTCCAGGACATTTTTAAGGAATCCAGAAGGCCTAGCACTAGGAAATCGTACACAGCTAAGTGGAAAAGATTTTCCATCTGGTGCCAGTAGTAATCACTACAATCTTCATTTAGTCCAGATTACTACCATTCTAGATTACTGGCTAGTCTGGTTGATAAAGGCCTTGCTACTCTCCCATTAAAATCATTAAAATTCATGCCTCTGCCATTTTGACCCGTATACCTGCTCTTCCTCCGGTCTTTCACATCCCCTGTTGAGACCATTTCTGAGGGGTGATATTCACATCAGACCATCCCGGAGGCAACCTACCCTTCCATGGGACCTTAACTTTGTTCTGGACAAATTGGCATTGCCTCCTTTTGAAACTGCAGCATCTGCCTCACTGTACTTTAACTTGGAAAACTGCCCTGCTGTTGGCTCTCCCCTCAGCCAGGAGGGTCTCTAAACTGCAGGCTCTTATGGTAGTGGAAACTTTCCTAATCTTCCATCCAGGCAGTGTTTCCCTCAAAACACTTCCTATATACCCAAGGTGGTCATCGACACTTTCAAAAATCAGGCCATTCACCTGCCCACATTCTTTCCTAGTCCCAGAACCAAGGGGAAAAAGCTTCACTCCTTGGATGTGCATAGGCAGCCCTGCTTCTGTCTTGACAAAAGAGCCTTGAGAAAATCTGACCAGCTTTTTTGTGACCTTTGTCCTGAGCTCTGAGAGAAAGGCAGTTTCTAAAGACACTCAATGTTATCTCTGACTGTATCTTAAAGCCATCATGGCAAAAAAAAATCACCTGAGGCTGTTGGGTCACGCTGCACTAGGGCTACTGCAACTTCTGTTGCATTCCTGAAAGGAGTCCCTACTTAGGACATACTGGAAGCTGCCACCTGGTCGTCTGTGCATACCTTCACCAAACATTACCATTTGGCAGCCTTTTTAGGTCCAGAGCAGGACTGGCCACTGCCATCTTGCAGGGCATCCTCTCCTGTCAGTAATCTCCTTCCACCCGCTGTCGACTTTGGGGAATCTTCCCACAAGCCAGGACTGCAGTAGTGAAACACGAAGAATGTAGTACAGTTGTATACACTTTTATAAATGTAGATGTGTAGTCATTGTTGCAGCCCCCCCCCCCACCTTAGCCTACTAGGTAGTCTACTTTATAATTTCTCTTTAGCCAAGGGAGATGCCTGTTAGGGCATCTGCCAGCCTTGGGAGGAAAAAAATTCTCTGATAGTCAGGCAGGCCAAGGGCTTTCATGGCAGGAAATCCTACAAGTCAAGACTGCAACAGTGAATATTACTCTTAACATGGTAAGTGTACACAACTGTACTTCATGCAGCTGCTCTGCAGGAGAAAGATAGCCTTGCAGGAATTTTCCCTGTTCTCAAATTTTAAAGGAGTTATCCTTCCAAGCCTGCCTTTTTACATAGTCTCCCCAGCCTGCCAAAGGTAAAAAGGATACTAGAAGGGCTCCTTCTGTTAAGTCTACTCACTCCCACTACTCAAAACCTCCTTTTCTAGACAAGTTGGGTTCTAACTAAATGATTTTCTCACTCTTAAGTTTGGTTCCTGCATATTTCTTTCCCTGTCACTCCATAGTTGAAGGGTCACTCTAGATTCCTGTTCTGTCCATTGTCAGGGGTATTACATGGTGTGGAAATCCCTTCCTACTTTTTTGGGCATTCCACAACCTCCTCAGGAACAGCTGCATTTTTTCCAGTGGTACTTCAAAGCCTTTTTGTCTCAAGGTACCATCCATGCAGTTCCTGCTCCTCAAAGGAGTAAAGGGTTTTATTCCATAAAGAAGGCACCTAGAGACCCATTCTAACTTTCTCAGCTCAACAACTTTCTGAATGTTAATTTACTTTTGGATGCTGTCCCTTCAGACCCTGTTTCCTTTCCTACCTTAAGCTTTCTCAGCAT